>NW_022639451.1:7392080-7408020 GCF_010583005.1 Odontomachus brunneus
GTTTATGAGACATGAGAAAATTAGGAATATAAGTATATTTTTGTAAACATTATGATTTTCTCATTTTTCATAATAATTCGCATAATAATTCTCAGTATTTGATTACTATCAATATTTAACAGTGATTTTATTATCAGTATTCACCAGAAATTAAGTACTGGCCAAAAAATTACTGAATTACTGGTAATATTTAATCACTAATAATTTTTCAGTATTTCTTAGTATGATATTTCTATAAGGGGTGGCGCAGTAGATAAGGTGAATGACTGAAGAATCAGAGATCTCAGGTTCGAATCTCAGTAATGGTAAGTAAATTTTCAAAGTAAAATTTAACTTGAATTAAATAATGTGTAAAACAGTATAAAGTGAAAACTAAAAACGTGTATATATTTTAAAAATTTAAGAAAAGAGAAAAAAATTTATATTTTTATAATATTTATGATAAATATTTATGATAAATATTTATGATCTATTGAAACTAAGGTCATAAAAATATTTATGAAATATTTTGGTAAATATTTATAAAATATTCAAATAAATCTTATAAATATTTTGTAAATATTTTATAAATATTTTGTGCTGTCTGGGTATTTCATTATTTTTAACGTTTTTAAAAATGCTTTTTCAAATGTCTTTTAAATATTCTTTTGGTGGTTAGGAACATTCAATATTCAAAATTACAAACATTCTATTTTCGATCTAAGGACGTCCAGTTTTAGTCGGTGGGTCCTTAATTCGGATGTCTTTTGAACATCCATAAAAGTAACAACGGATGTTTTTAAAATGTTCTAAAAACGTTTGTGGATCTGAAATGGACGTTTTAAATATGTAGTATACAATATGCACTCTTATAGAAATATCATACTAAGAATCATTGATAATTACTTATTATCCAGTATTTTTAATACTGAAAATAAGTAATTATCAATGATTCTTAGTATGATATTTTTATAAGGGCAGTACATACGTTTTCAATACGTTTTCACGTTTTTTAAAACGTCTTTGTGCTGTCTGGGAATAAACTATATTAACATTATTAAAATAGATTTTAAATTTATCTTGTTTTGTCATCAATATACCCTAATGGCATTTATTGTGGACTTGCACCTGCACGAGTCATGTAAAAACAATACTTGCAAATAGGTTAAAACAGAATGACTTTTTACTTTAGGATAATATTTGAAAAATATAATATATATTTTAATGTAATATAACTTTAATTTAGTTATATAACTTTAATTAAGAATAAATAAAATTTTATTAGAAAACAACACCAGATGATTTTATAATCAACAATACAATTTTAAAAAATTATTATCTCGTGTACTTGTCACGAGATATTTGTATTGTTCTGCTTAACCCATTGCTTGCAGTCGTGAGACAGCGTAAAGGGACGTCTACATTGGAAGTAAATAGCAAGAAGTAAGAAGCAAGAGTAAGAAATTGACCAACCACAGTCGAATGTGAGAAGAATAATCAACTATGATTGGTCAATTTCTTATTCTTATTTCCTACTTCTTACTGCTTACTTCCAATGTAGACGTCCCTTAAAGCTGACGGCACGTAGAAAAACTTAAGCAGTAAGACGTAAACAGTAAGCGAATCAGCTAATTACAGTCGTTGATTCTTGGACCGTAAGAAGAATCAACGACTGTGATAGATCAATTTGTTTACTGCTTACGTCTTACTGCTTAAGTTTTTCTATGTTCTACCAGCTTTGAGTAAGGGTCGTGACACACAGAAAAACTTAAGGGACGTCTACATTGGAAGTAAGCAGTAAGAAGTAGGAAGTAAGAATAAGAAATTGACCAATCATAGTTGATTATTCTTCTCACATTCGACTGTGGTTGGTCAATTTCTTACTCTTGCTTCCTACTTCTTGCTATTTACTTCCAATGTAGACGTCCCTTTAAGCAATAAGACGTAGCAGTAAGCAAATTGACCAATCACAGTCGTTGATTCTTGGACCGTAAGAAGAAACAATAACTGTGATTGGTCAATTTGCTTACTGCTTACGTTTTACTGCTTAAGTTTTTCTATGTGCCACCAGCTTAAGGCTGGGAGCACAGGCTTTTGCATAACGCATAACGCATAACGCATAAAGGAATCAACTAATCAGAGACCTTTATTTTCCTCTCCAGGATAAAAATGAATGACTCTGATTGATTGATTTCCTTATGTGTTATGCATTATGCGTTATGCAAAAGTCTGTGCTCAGGCCCTAAGGGCTATCGCACACAAATTGACATAACTGCATATGCATAGCATAAGATCGTATGGACCAATGAGCATCGAATATTAAGCATCGAACACCAATATGGCGACTTAATACTCGATGCTCATTGGTACATACGGTCTTATGCTATGCATATGCAGTTATGTCAATTTGTGTGCGATAGCCCTAACTTTGAGTTGTCATGAATCACATAATAGTAGTAGATGGTGATGTCTGTAACTTATTTCTGCTCTAGGGAAATAACTCGGAGAGGTATTATCGGAAACACCCATGGTAAAATAGAAATCACAAGTATGTGATAGTTTACGTCATAGCTGTTGTTTGGTTCTGGCGGCGCTGCAGATATAGATAGACCTTTTGCTGCAGACACAAGTTAGCGGCTAGCAGTCCATGGTTATATAGTCAAAGAGAAAAACAACATTTTTGATTGACTGTCGCGCGGACTTCCGCCGCGCGGCAAGCATTACCTCGTCCTATGTACAGGAGCCATTAAGTGGACCAACCAACCAACCAAATGGTATCGTGGTCACGAAACGAAAAAAACGCCTTTTGGCTCCTACACACAAGCGCGCTTACCGCGCGACGGAAGTTCGTGCAACAGCCAATCAATATGCTGTTTTCCGTAATAACCTTCTAGCTCCTGCGGAAAAACAACATATTGATTGGCTGTCGCGCGGACTTCCATCACGCGGCAAGCATTACCGCGTCCTGTGTGCAGGAGCCATTATTGCACCAGTTTAGTAATGCAGCTGAAAAGAACAGACCAAGAATTTCAGTACTGGCTAGTGAATTTCGGAACGCAGCCAAAGTTGAATCGATAAAGATCTTTGACGCTACGACACGTTACATAGTCGCCATTCGCGTACAGTGGACCTTGAACGTGTAGAGTATTAATGAAAGTGATACGCGAGTTTTCATAATAAATTTCACCTGGCTTTGCTTTAGATTTCCGTGAGACTACTGTGTTGCTTGTTAGTAAATTTTTTAAATTGTTTTCAAGTATTGAATGTTTCCGCATGAAATGCGTCCGATATTTTCAAAGTCATGTGTAAAGTGTCGTGGAACGTAGCACTCCTCACCCCTCGCTCTTATATTCTGGACACATTTGTCATTATATGTAACGATCAGATTCCATTTTATTTTTCTTATATGAATTTTATATGAATGTTATTTCAGTTTTACAATCAAGAAGGTATATTTAACGTTTTCTTTGTGTCCAGAACACGGTCCTATATTTGAACACAACAGTTTTATGTAGTCCTTACAAGTAAATTTTTATTATAATGAATTTGTTTTTGATACTTTGTTTATAATAATAGAAATTTTGTTTCTACTTACATCAAAGAAACTGGCAATTATTAAACAATTATTTTATCACAATTTGAAAAGATATTGATATACATATTAACCATAGTATCTGTTTTGTGATCTAGTACACGATACTAATTTGAATATGTTAAGTCTCAATTAGTTCTAATCAGTTATATTTTTATGTAGTTTCCAGAAGTAAACATCTAGTGATTTAAGAAAATGGCAGATTCTGATGATGAATATGATAGGAAAAGACGTGACAAGTTCAGAGGTGAAAGAACAGAATCTTATTCACGAGAAGGACGCAGAGATGATCGTAGACGTGATGATTGGGTTGATAGGTACAACTTATACCAAATTATGTATATTGTTTTATATGTAATAAGTAAATTCTTACTTTGCTTATGATTATATATGATTTATTTGAAAGGATTGTTGTAAACCTAAAGATATGCCTTTTTATTTGATATTGTAACTATAGTTATAATGATAATGAATTTCATAGAGAGTGGTCAAGCCGTCCTAGACAACGTCCTGATTATCGGGATTATCGAGGTGGAGGCAGTGGAGGACGGGATCGTTATAGTCCTGCAAGATCTCAAGAAATGGCACCACCCATGAAGAGAATGCGATTTGACTGGGATGACAGACCAAGATATGGACATGATTATTATGGTGGTCGAAGTGACGGTGGCGGTGGTGGCAGTGGTGGCGGCGGCGGCGGCGGCGGCGGCGGCGGCGGTGGCGGCGGCGGCGGCGGCAGCGGTGGTGCCACAAGTTCTTGGAGTCCAGATCATTATCCACCTCCTCACCATGGTAACCATCACTATGGCAACCACAGCAATACTAGCAGGTTTGTTTGTTTTATCATGTCTGAATGTTTCTGTTTCTCTGAATTTTACTGGATCATAGCAAGTAATAAAAATGATGAAGAGAGCAGGATTTATAAGAATCCCACCAAAACGAAGTCGTTTGACTCCAAGATTGTTAGCTAAGTTAAGGTAGTTCCACATTTATATCGTACAAAACTTTACTAAGAGGAAGATATGCAATTATTATTTGTATCTGGAGATCTGTTATTTCATGTAGACACACGAATAAGATGTACTGTTGCTTAATATAGTTAAAATTTAATAAAAAAATATAAAATATATGAATAGAGAAATCTGATAATTATACAATATGCCAAACTGTATGGTCTATATGGTATATATTCTGAATTAATCTCTTGAGTGCTATAGACACATGCATCCAACAAATATTATTGACATGAATTGTGGATGCATATATGTATCCTTTAAATTTCTTTAGGTTATACTGTCAACATAAGCAACAGTTATATATTTATGTTCTTTCATATATTTTTAAAACGAATAAAATTTCATATATTCCTATTCATTGCTTTCGATTTTTATTCAAAATTTTATCTTTTTCTCATTTATTGTCGTACGATAACTCATAATATCTCGTCCTCTGCGATTATTTATCTCTCGTACTTCGCACTCGGAAGGTTAATAGTACTATTCAACGATTATTTTAAATTAAATATTTTGGAATAAATATTTTTTAAGTATTTTGGAGTAAATATAGTGTATTTATAATCAGTTCTGGTTTCAGTCGAGAAGTAGCTGGAAATTTCAGTAATTCAAATATCGAGACTCAGCCACCAATAATGTCGTTCAAAGCATTTCTTGGGACTCAAGAAGACACTATTACCGACGAAGAGGCAATTAAACGATACAATGAGTACAAATCGGAATTCAGAAGACAGCAGATGAATGAATTCTTTGTCGCCCATAAAGATGAAGAATGGTATATTAATTTTTATGTTCTTCTTTCATATTCTTTGGGGGTTATTCCGTATATAGGATTCGACGATTTTATCACAACATTTCCAATGGAAGAAAAACAAACATAATTTAGTTTTTACAGTGGCTAAATTTTTACTTTTAAGTAAATTAACAGTATTATTTTTAACATTCACAACTGTACAAAAATTAATTTCTCACCTTTTTTTTTATTGATTTGCTAACAAAAAGATTGGCGAATTAAGTAGAGTTCAAGATAACCACTGTAAGATATGTCGGTCATGCAGAACTCTGTCCATGCGTGTACGTATGTAACTACATGCCTGGAAGAGGTGTAATATGGTTGATAATTTTTGATAAATTGCAGACACGACGTTGTAGTTAATTCCAAACAATATGACCAGTTCTGTCTATTCCTACAGCATATCGCCGCCATCACCTTATACCTTGGGCACTGGTCATCTCGCTCGTTTATTTTTTCGTGCGATATTTTATGCATTTCGCGTTTCGCGCATCGCTGAAGATATGAGGTGCCTGTTAGGTAGCTAAATAAATTGCAAGCTGGGCGCGCAAAGCCCAAATATGCTTGCGTATAGGCCGCGTTCTAAACCCGTTATTTATTTTCATATTTGAGTACTATACTGTCTTTACGATAAAGCTCGGTGTCGACAAGAAATCCAAATGCGAGTAAAAAAATGACTACAGGTGAGGCTTCATACTGTAACTGACAATGTTGATACCATTGAATATATTCAAGATATATTTGTAATTTTTACAAGATATATTGGGTTATCATAAGTAATAATTCGCATTTAATTGAAACATGTATAATATTCCGTATTTTTTAATTTAATGTAGTTAAAATTAATGACGACAACTATATAACAATTCGAAATCTCTTACTGATAATTAATTCTGCCATTTTACTATTCTCTTCTACATGCTCTATGAAGATAATTCTTTTTAACATTATACAAAGATGTACTACAGATATATCCCGGTGTATATGAAATTATAATTAATTTAAAATAGGAGTTTTTTCAGTTTATGGGTATATATGCATGCTTATGCATAATGTGAGGTAAATTTTAAAACATTTGTTTTTGATTTTGTAATTTATTGCAATACTATTCTACTGACTTATATCTATATACATGACGTATATATCGCATATTTAGATAAAAAGGCGCTGACTTTATCCGCGTTGCCTTTTTTAAATTACAGAATTAGCTGTGTCACTGAGCTATATATATACGTATGTGCATTTCAATTCTAGATTTATATTATTACTGATAAAATTATTAATTATTTTGTGAGCGTTCACTTATTGTATTTTTTTTTTGTTGATCGGCAGGTTCAAAATAAAATATCATCCTGAGGAATCTGTAAAGAGGAAAGACGAACAAGTATCAGCTCTTAAGGTAGATTCAATGCCAATATTTATAACTCATTCATTTTTATCATTCTTTTATCTTTGATACTGATTTGTTTAATATTGATAGATATCCATTTTTATCTATTTTAGAAACGAGTGGAAGTTTTTCTGGAGATGCTAAAATTAGGCGAAATAGATAAAGTGTCTGTTGACGCCGATCAAGCTGATTTGTTACTTCGTCTCTTAGATGCAGTAGTTATTAAACTGGAAGGAGGTACAGAAGAAGATTTACAAGTCTTAAACATCAAATTACCTAAGCTTATGATGACTAAAGATATCTCGAAAGAGAAGGATGAAAACAAAACCAAATCTGTTATAGAAAAGAAACATGAAAAAAGGTACTCTAAAATAATAGACAATAAGATATTAAAAAATAATATCCATTCTATTAATACGATTAATTAATTAAAATGAAATAAGTTTTTAATTATTTTACTATTTATTTCAGTGATGAAAATAAAACGGACGACACACAGCAGAGTGAGAAAAAATCTAAAAATTGCGAGAATATCGATATGAAAGTCGCCAATTCGGAAAAAGACGAAAACGCAATATCTGATTCGGCCAAAATAAAAGAAAATGACGAATATAAAGATATTGAAGAGACTACTAATGACGAAAAAGCGCGTACGTATATCTAAGCATTTTTCACATAAAGATTCACTCATATAAATTATAATCTATTTTATTACAGCAGAAAAATCAGAAACTACAAGGAAACGAAAACGTACTGATAGCAATAGTAGCTGCAGTAGCAGTAGCAGCAGTAGTTCTTCTGGCAGTGATAGCAATAAACCAGATACACCAAAACCAGAGACTCGTAAGTAAAAGTAAATTAATACTATTTTTTGTGCGTATATTATATCTTTATTTTAAATAAATTACTATTGTCTTAAGCTGTTAATGAGAAAACAGAGGCCAGTAACGAAGAAGCCGACGAAGGAGATGCTAAAGAAGAAAATAAAGAAAAAAATCCAGATTTGGAAACTGCAAATATTAAAAAGTCGACGATTGAACCGGAAGCAGTGATTGATTTGGCCAGTGAAGATAAGGAGAAAGAGCCTAGAGCTTTGCATAAAACTAGCAGCATTTTTCTTCGTAATTTAGCACCTACTATTACCAAGGCGGAGGTTGAAGCTGTTAGTTGCGATATTATCTATTCTATTAACTATTCTCTTTCTATAAATTAATATCTCTTATCTATAAAGTAATATATTCCAACAATTAAATTCCCTGATTGAATAATTCATTCACAATTTTTTTTTAACAATTTCATTTTAAACTAAACATTTACATTAATTATAATTCATCAATATTTACAATATTTACCGTTGTAGATGTGTAAAAGATTTCCTGGATTTCTACGCGTGGCTATAGCAGACCCACAACCAGAGAGACGATGGTTCCGTCGTGGTTGGGTTTCATTTGAGAGACAGGTGAACATTAAAGAAATATGTTGGAGTTTAAATAATATTCGAGTAAGTTTATTCCTGTTGTTTTTAAAGAAATATATTCATCAGATAGATTTCATAATTTCTACATTTTTTTATACAGCTTCGTGATTGTGAACTTGGTGCTATAGTCAACAGAGACTTGTCGCGACGCATTCGATCAGTGAATGGTTTAACGTCGCATAAACAAATAGTTAGACATGATATTAAGCTCAGTGCTAAAATCGTTCATAATTTAGATAACAGAGTGGGTTTATGGAACGAAGAAAAAAAAGACGAAAATACGAAACAAGAGGATGAGAAAGAAAATAAGACTACTGAGAGTAATCACGACGTCGAACAAGCTGTAAACAAAATTTTTTATATTACTATTTACTAAAAACAATTGTATTAAATTGCATATGTCGTTTTAGGCTTTTGGATTGTCGTCTAAAAATCCAGTGTTGAAAAATATAACTGACTATTTAATAGAAGAAGCTTCAGCTGAAGAAGAAGAATTATTGGGCATGTCAGGAGATCAAGAGGAAGGTCAGTTAGGTGATGGAGACAGTTCAATTGAAAGAGATCCTGTTTTAATAAAGGTAAATTAAAACAATTTAGAACATGAATTATAGTATTAGTATATGATTTTAAGGAAATATTCATGTTTAATGTGGCTTTTAGGATTTTTTTAAAGAAATAAGACATACAACTCTATAATTTTGCATAAATATTTATCTATACTTTAACTATATATAGTAATTTATATAGATCATTATCTTCAATAGTAATAAGATTATAAATAATTTAGTAGCGCTATAGAAAAGTTTTGTTTGCACGCGCGCGCGCGCGATTGTCACGATACCGGACGTTGTATAGACTTTTAAAACTAAAACGAAAAAAAATTATAAATTTATGACTATTGTTCTTATATATCACGACTGAGAACAAATATTAAATTTCTTTTTACAAAATTGCATAACTTAAAAGAAAAAAAATCTTTGACCAGTTTTTTGCAGGTTTGGTAGTCTAAAAAAATCGAAATATTAAAGATATCAACTTCATCGTAATAGGGACAATAACAGGGCATCAACTTTTATGTTTGTAAAAATAGGAAAAATCGAATGTGTCTCTGTCCTAAGACATGCTAATCAATTCGCGAAATTTCGTTTCGAGAACATGTTTAAAGTTTTCAAAACAATTTCAATAAAGATAATAGTCTTTTGCGGCTCTTATTTTTAATCTATTATTCGTCCATTATACAGAATATTTTTCTCTTTCACATGGAGCAAAACGTATTGTTCTACTTTACGAGATCTTTTAGCTTCTTTTATTTTTATTTACGATTATACTCGAATCTGCGTTTTGCATTTTGAAATTCTGCAAATATCTTTATTGATTAATATTGATGCTTATTACAGCCATAATTCGTGAAATTGAATAAAATCCTTCATTAAAAACACAGACTAAAAAATTTCAGTTGTAATAAGTCGAATAATTTCCAAAATTATCGTTTAGAAACATGACTTGCTCGATTATTAATTCGTCACTCAATTGATTATATCTTTGTTATTTTTCCCAACCTAGACATGCCATTTTAAGAATACGTTCTTGAGATATATTTTCAAAATATGCAATAAAAAATCGATTGTTTTATTTCTCCAGATAAGAATATCAAATCTGGATACTTACCACAGTTATGTTCTATTATGATGTTATGTCATATTGTGACGTCAGAAACTATAAATGACACGTTGAAAATACTTGCATGTCATTTTCAAATAAAAATAGATATTTGTATAAAAAGACTTCAGAGATTGCTTAAGTATATTTGCAAAACGTTTCGAAAACTATCTTTCTTTTCTTTGATGATTAATAAAAATAAACGTGGCAAAATCATGAATAAAGATAAATAGGTTAAAGGGAAGATTATTTATCACGTTAATTTTACGACTATTTTAACTGTTAAAATAGAAAAAGATAGTTTTCAGAATAATTTACAAGTATGCTTAAGAGAGAGCGATTAGAAATATTTTGTCATGTATTTTTTTATTTGGAAATAACATGCAAATTTTGCACATACGTTTTCTCGTTTTTGACGTCATTAATCAAGAGCTCCGCGGCGAATACTCAGGAACTTCTTAATATAATAGATTATTTTTTATAAAATAATATTCGCGCGTAAGCGGCTATTTACAATGTGCGGAGTAAACTTAACGTAAGTTAGACTAAGAAATAAGAATAATTTATTTCGTTTACGCACCTGTACCTTAACTCCCTTACATCAAAAGTATTTTTCTTAAGTAAAAGAAATACTTCCGATATAAGAGAGTTAGAATATAGGCATAAGCGAAATAATCCACCTATTGTACACGTCTACTTAGACACTCTTGTCTTATCTTTCGTAGGTGTTAGACAGATTGATACTGTATTTGCGAATTGTCCATTCCGTCGATTATTACAATCACTGCGAATATCCAAACGAGGATGAGATGCCAAATAGATGTGGCATAATGCACGTGAGAGGATCTCCACCTACTGCTAAGATTGCAAGCGCCGAACTGTCGGAATATTGTCGTAACTTTGAAAGTAAAATGTCTGCTTTCTTACAACCCATTGCGACTTTATCTACCGAAGAGTTTGACAAACTAGGTGCAAAGAATGCCGAAGTGTATCCTTTTTTCTCTATGTATTTTGAATATGCAAAATAATCCATAACAATTTATTTTAAAATTGAATATTTTAACTTACTGAAGATTTAAATTATAAAATAATATAAGCTTTATTTTTAAACTTTCGAATATATTTTGATTTATTGCTATATTATTATAATATATAGTATAATCATATAATAGCATAATATATAGTATAATCGTATTTCGAAATTATTTTCTATACAATAATGTGCGTTAAAAACATATTTCCTTAATATATGAACAGTGAAGTTGAAAAGTTTGTACAAGCTAATACTCAAGAATTATCAAAAGATAAATGGTTGTGTCCTCTTAGCGGGAAGAAATTCAAGGGACCTGATTTTATCCGCAAACATATTTTCAACAAACATTCTGAGAAAGTTGCTGAAGTTAAAGCAGAAGCCGAATATTTTAACAATTATTTGAGAGATCCAAAGAGACCTCAACTTCCCGAACATCCTGGCAACAAAACTCCACTGAGGGAAGGACCACGCGACAATTTTCCACCATATGGTTGTAGTTCGTAAGTACAGAAATTATCAGTAATCAATTAGTTTACAAATATACACGCATAATCATTATCATGTGGGAAATTATTTTTATTTCTCTTAGAACAAAAAATATATTTGTTGTAACATACGTGAAATTTTGTCAAGAATATGATTATAATATGCAACACAAATATGTATTAACAGATTTGGAAGTTACGGTGGTGGATATGGTGGTAGCAGAGGTGGTTATGGTTCTGGCTACAGTGGTGGATTTGGCAGTGGATTTGGTAATCCTCGTCCTAATCGTGGTGGTTTTAATCGAGGACGGTAAGCTATATTTTCTTTTATGTTTCTTCGCGGAATATTATTAAAGATAAAGAATACGTCTAAATCAGGGCTCGGAACAGTTTGCTAATTTCGGCCGATTTTCGGGAGCTACGCCTTCTATTTCCCCCTTGCCGCGCGGCAAACCAAGAAAGTGACGGTCGTACTTCTAAGCTTGGAGCCTGGTGACTGGTCGCGACCGTCATTTTCTTGGCCTGCCGCGTGACAAGGGGGAGATAGAAAACGTAGCTCCCGAGAATCAGCCGAAATTGTCAAACTGTTCCGAGCCCTGGTTTAGATAATCGTATAGTCGGTGAATCTAAGGAAAGTTTATACAGTTGATGTGCCACTTTTTTTCTTGATAAAATGTGCATCGATAAGTTACACGCACATTGAAATTAAAGAGTGTTCTATACGGAGCAGCTTTTAACACTTGTCGCTGGTTTTTTTATCATCAACTTCTCGCTCTCCCAGAGCGAATTTCTGGCTGACCAAATTACTAGCATTCATATGTTTAAATCATTCATACGTTGCTGATAAACAGTAGGAAATCACCAGTATTGTGAAGAAAATTTAATAAGGATAGTCTCATACAAGTGTCATGGCATCACGGAATAACATACTTCAAGCTGCTGTTTTACTTTGTACACAAGCTCTTCAAGCTGAAATTTGTGGTTTTATGATAAAACAGAAAAGAAAAGGAAGGATATAGGATGTATACAGAAATGGATAGGTAGAAAACTAGCTTAGGGAGCATCAAACAATTTTTTAAAAGAACTAACATTAAAATATCGTGGAATCGTGTATTGCAAAATATTGCGATTAATGTGCGAGAAACTTGAGGAGCTTTTGAAGAAAGCATGTCCACTTATTCAGAAAATTATTTGCTAGTTACTCGATGATTTATTTGCTGTTGTCTTGACACGGAGCTTTTCTTGATGCTGCTACTAAAGTCACCTAGCTACTTACTTGACGAGAGCGTTGCACATATTCAGCTTTGTCACAATGATCACTAGATGCTGTGACTTCAAAATTTTAGACACTAACGAATAAAAAACAAGAAAGTTAGAAGAAAGTTTTACTAACGAATTCGCTGTCGAATTAAGAAACTTGCTCAAGGTGAATAAAAGCAGCGCTGTATAAAGCACCTTTAAGTTTAGTTTTAAGAAACGCTTATGCTGCAAGTACATTCATGGCCCATTGGAGTTAATAGACTGAATATATATATATAGCGATACAATGTTTTACAGGGCAGCTCCGGATGCTTCAAGACCTATTATTAGTTATAATGATTTGGACCAGCCAGACATGGATATGTTCTAAGTTTTGTTGAAACGTACGCAAGTAATTTGCGTCGGACTCAGTAATGATAAAACGATAATATTATTACAGATTGTGCCAACAGATTCATATCTGGATTATGTAACACATTGTTGATAAAAGAAGTAAAGTAAGATTAATACCGTCCAAAATGGTGTTACAAAATCAGCACAATTTTTTATCTTAATTATAAACGAGTTAAATTTATTTACAGTAGGAGAAAAGGTATTTATATATACCAAGTATCTTTTTGAAAGATAATCTTGTACTAAATAGAAAAATTATTGTTATAATGTGTTATTGTCCAATGTATCTATTATAAAATTTTATTAAAAATTAAAACAATTTATATTTTTTCAATAAATACTACAATAATATTTTTTATATAAATTAAATAAAAATTGTGAATTTTCGAAATCTGCTAAAAAAATGTGGCATAAAAATACTTCTTTACCTACTGTAATATGTGTTTCAAGATTTAAATACATTTATAGTTCTCTACAGAAGTAAACAAAAAGATATCTATATTGATCTTCATTTCATTGAACTAATTTCAGAATATCATAGTGAAATCTTAAAACAATGTCAATGCAAACAAGTCTAAAGATCCATCGATGCTGTAAATTTATAATATGAATAACAAATAAACCTATTTGTTACTAATGATATCTTATTTTATTTTATCCCATTTCCGTTTCAACCCTATGCCCGGTTGGTCATCATATTACACAATATTACGTTATATTAATTTTCAATGGCCAAATTGCATAAATAATACAATTTATAGTAATAATAAAGTATATAAAGTTAACAATAAACACATTATTATTAATGAAATGTGTTTTAATAAGCTTTGTTCATGTGGTTGATGAAATATGTGAATTTGTTCCTTCTTTTCTATATAAACAATAGAAGATAATTTTATTGAAATATACATGTATAATTTATATTTATATTTTACATATATAAGAATGTAATTTAACATAACAGAATGTAATTTAATATAACAAATTAATTTTAACAATAATATCGATGCTCCTAATTGTTCTAATAAATATTTAACATTCCAGTGGCGGTAGTAGTGACTTTCGACCAGTCATACATTATCGAGATCTCGATGCACCACGAGAACCGGACGAATTCCTATAAGATGATCAAGTTTAAGAAATGGACTAGAAAACTAATCAATATGAAGATATGGTCACGTCGCTTAAAACTACTTGGGACTTTAACACACATTGTCGGTGTGAAAATAATTATCATAAGTGCGCAAATACATAATTATGTACAGAATATAATGAGATTTGTTATGTCTTATATATCAAATCGATTTCTTATACTTCTGAACAGTTATATTTAGACAAAATAAGTACTACAAAATAATGAACTATGCTTTGTTTGTTGTAATAGAATATGTAGTGCGATATCTCGTATTATTTACTATATTCTCATAAATAAAAAATGTTATAAAACATAAACATTATAAAATGGAAAACGTAAAACATATAATTGTAGTTATTATGATTATATTTGTAATGTAATATGTGAGAATATTATAGATTTAGAGCGATATAATAAAAAAAGCATTTAATAAATTATATTAAAGTGTGTTATCTCTTCACACACACACACACACACACACACACACACACACACACGATTATTAAAAAGAGTACAAAAGAAATTCCCTTGGAATTGAATTTAATAAGTAATACTATTCAATATATATACAGAATGGGCCAAAAGGATAAACCTTTACATTAGTGTACTCCCCTCGAATGATCTTAACCTTGATATATGTTGTAAAAGTGATGATCCTGAGTAACTTTCAGAAGGTTTTAGCCGTTTTTTCTTAAAAAGTTATTAACAAAAAATGTTTCATTAATGCCATGTAATTTTGCGACACTGCATAAGTTAATGTGCACATATAAATACGCACAGTATATATATGATAGAGGTCACCTTCCTAAGTAACGTTCAGAAGGTTTTAACCATCGCATGTTGTTTGTTAAAAAGTTATTAACAAAAAACTTTTATAAACGGAATTTAATTTTGGTACACAGTATACATTGAAATATGGTAAACAGTACACATATACGCGTATTTTATGTTCAGTTGTATACATATGCACACACATACTATGTGCGCAACCAAGTTTCCGGTTTTTTTTTATAAATGAAAAATGGAAAATTTCAAGAGAAATACAAAAAACGGTTTATTCAAAGTATCGTCCCTCGCTAGCTACACATTTTTGCCATCTCTCTGGCAATACATGAATACCGTGACGATAAAACGACGCGTCTTTGGACCGAAACCATTCAGCCAACCAATTTTGCACTTCTTCGAAATTGGCCAAGTGTAGCCCAGCCAAGCCATGCGCCATCGACCGGAACAAATGATAATCGGAAGGGGCCAGGTCTGATGAATATGGCGGGTGCAGTAGCAGATCCCATTTCAGCGTTTCGATGGTGTCCTGGACGATGGAAGTGTGATGGCACGGAGCGTTGTCGTGCTGCAATATCACTCGTTCGTGTCTCGTGTCCCATTCTGGCCGTTTTTCGAGCAATGTATGGTTCAAATTAATCAGTTGTTGTCGGTAACGATGCCCATTGACAGTTTCGCCCGGTTTCAGCAACTCATAGTACACGATTCCTTTCTGGTCCTACCAAACGCAGAGCATTGTCTTCTTTCCGAAACAATTTGGCCGTCCCGTCGATGTTGATGCTTCGCCAGATGAAAGGCACGATTTTTTGCGTTTGGGATTCTCGAAATATATCCACTTCTCATTGCCAGTAACAATTCGATGCAGGAAACTCTTTCTTTCATGCCGCAAAAGCAAAATTTCGGAAGTGGCTCTTCGATTTTCCATCTGTCTCTCAGTCAACTCATGCG
>NW_022639451.1:7408202-7408760 GCF_010583005.1 Odontomachus brunneus
GAAATCGCCACTTCTGAAGCGTTTAAACCAATCTTCACAGGTAGTTTTCGATAGTGCATGTTCGCCGTAGGCCTCCTCAAGCAAACGACGTGCTTCATCTGCATTTTTTTTCAAGTTAAAACAAAAAAGTAAAGCTTCCCGCAAATGCTGTTTTTTTTTTTACAAAACTCGACATCTTCATTGTTAGAAAAAAATATTTTTGCGTTGCAACATGTGTTGGTATTATGACTGGTTATTGTTGACAGATGTCCAAGCTATAAAAGAAACACAACTTTAGACATGTATGTTGACTACATGTGTCGTTAGTGCCATTCATGTGTGAAACCCGGAAACTTAGTTGCGCACCTAGTTATATACACTGCTCGCCCGCACGCGCGCTCACCCGCCCGCCCGAGTGGGCTCGCAGTGTGTGCGTGTGTTCGTATTATATTTGAAGTTTTATAAATACATACTTTTTCTTAATAATATAAACACGGCTATATGGCGGTCGCTTATAGTTTCCGAGATATTAATAAAAAAGATACCTGTCTCTAGCTGTATAACGGGGGAGCTACACCG
>NW_022639451.1:7408770-7418924 GCF_010583005.1 Odontomachus brunneus
CCCCCCCCCCCCCCCCCCCCCGGGGGGGGGGGGGGGGGGGCCTTGTCTGTTGTACTTAAGCTAAAGAACGAGAATTTCTCACAAAAATATGAGAAAAAATGTGTATTTATAAAACTTCAAATATAATAGGAACACGCACACACCGGACGGGCGTGCAGGCGAGCAGTGTGTGTGTGTGTGTATATACGTGCGTACGGCTGACATTTTTCTAGCCTACAAATTCCATGTTTTTATATATACAGTGTCCAAAAATTACATTCATTTTATGCAACTTCTTTTGTTAATAACTTCTTAACGAACAACGAGTGATGGCTAAATCCTTTTGAAGGTTACTCAAAGTCATCACCTTTACATATATCAAGGTCAATGTCATTCGAGGGAGGTACATTAATATAAAGGTTTACCCAGATCTTTTCTTCAAACCTTAAAACACTAATTTTATCTACTTTAAATTAGCCATTTTGAAATTATCGAGCTTTTTATGATAAGATGTCCAATTAACTGTAAAATTGGTAATTAATAAAATAATAAAATCCAGAGAATTAGACCGGAATATGCAGGCATGATCCGGCATGTGTAGTACATCGAATCATGTCGCTCTGTTGATAGTGTTATCAATTTAAATGGTTTTCTTTAAGCTGTATCATTCTCGCTCGCAAGTTCAGATATGAATCCTATCGTATTTTATCGTATTTTATCTGATTATATACGATTTTGTATTCTATAGAAAAGTAACAATAGGAATTCCATCACTATCTATTGTATTCCATTATATACGATAGAGTACGATAGAGTATTCATATTTTGTAAATTCACGAACCAAAATCCATATTCAAAATAGATATTCAAAACGATAGAAAATAATTATTTTATTCTATCGTTCTCTATAAACTTTTTTTACCAGGGCGATCTTATCTTAATTAGTTAGACAATTATCGATTTTGCTTTCGTTGGCATCCTCCAAAAGTGTGACGAAAAGCTATAAGAATATGCAATAAATAATAAGGAAATTCCATTTAAAAAATTCAAGGCAACCTTGTTCTGACTTTGGCGATCTTCGTCACCCAAGGTCAAACTGATAAGATCAGTAAATAGATCTTTTTAAACCTTACAACTTTTACCTGACACATTTTTTTTATAAAACTTAATATTTTTCGATATTTCGGGATATTTCGGGATCCCAGAACTTTTGGCTCAACCTGCATATACACACACATATACACACAAAAGTTCCAGGTAGCAGACTCACGTCAAAATGATGTCCAAATCTGGTCATGACCAAAAATGTCGTGAAGATGTCGTCAAAATGACGGTCTAATGTCACAGATCGATAACGACATTTTAAGACGACTTAATGACGTCTCTAAACGTCCCCACACAGCAGGAACGTCCCAAATATATCATAAGGATATCTTGAAGATATCGCATATCCCAAATATATCCTTAGGATATCCTTGTGATATATTTTGGACACCTCTGCTGTGTGAGGTCAATAATACATCATTAAGACGTTGTATAGAAACGTCATTAAGACGTCACAAAAAAGACGTCTTAAAAACGTCATTATTTAGTCACTTGACGTCAATCGACCAGTTATGACCTCTCACGTTTGGGGTGCTTGTTTACCGTGAGTCCCCTTGCCTCTCACTATTTAACAATTAGGCAAGGGGACTCACGGTAAACAAGCACCCCAAACGTGAGAGGCAAGGGGACTCACGATAAATAAGCATCCTAAACGTGAGAGGCAAGAGGACTCACGATAATCAAGCACCCCAAAGAAAACAGAACTTACTATGTCCACGTCGTTGTTTCTGGGTAATGCTAAAAGTAAGATAATCGCATTTAAACAAACAGCTTCTGAGAGCTTTTAAAACCTTGATTTGACCTTCTAAAGGTCAAAATAAAAAATTTAAAAATTTCTGACGTAAAATTTCCCGCTCTCTTCGAATCCGGTGTCAAAAGTAGACGGCGATATCTGGGGAATATGGTGGGTGGGGAAACATTTCCCAGTTCACTCCTTCTAAGTACTTCTTGAGTAATCTAATCTAAGTACTGGTTGAGCGGCCTTGTCGTGCTGCAAAATCAACTTGTCATTGCGGTTTTTCCATTTCGGTCTCTTCTCGTGTAGAGCTCGCTTCAAACGGACCAGTTGCAGTCGATAACGATCCCCAGTGATGGTTTTCGACGGTTTCAGCAGCTCATAATGCACGACACCCCTCTGATCCCACCAGATACAGAGCATGACCTTACTTATGGATATTTCTTTTTGGCGTCGACGGACTTGGTTCTCCGAGACGTACCCATGCTGCTTTTCGCTTCGGATTGTCGAAATAGATCCATTTTTCATCTCCAGTCACGATTCGATGGAGAAAACCTTTTCGTTGTTATCGTTTAAGCAACAGTTCATAAATGGTTTTCTGGCGTTCAATATCCCATTCCTTCAATATATGGGATACCCAATTTTCTTACTTGTGCACCCGTCCCAGCGTCTGTAGTCGTCTGGAAACTGTTGATTTATCTATATTTAAGGCTTCGGCCAACTCCACCAGCGTTTGACTCGACTCTTCGTCCAATAATGTGTCCAATTCCGTGTATTCAAATATTTTGGATGGTTTTCCACGGTCCTTGTTGTCCATAGAGAAATCACCACTTTGGGAACGGCGAAACCACTCTTTGCACGTTGTACCCAGATAGCACAGAGATGTTCCTAGAGAATTCATTTTAAAAAATAGATATAGAAACAAAAGTTCCTAGAGAATTCATTTTAAAAAATAGATATAGAACTAGAAAAATGAATACCCGAAGAATTCTTGAAAAATTAACCACAATAAGTTCGTCTTGAAATATTCCTTAGGACTTCATTATAGCGAATACTTCGCGACTTAATTCCTAGAACACTTTAAGAATTCGTAAACGTAAAATAAAGCAGAAAAAAACGTAAACGTAAGGCTTTCATGACTTACGTTTATGTTTACGTTTTTCTCTGTCTTACTTTACCTCTACGACTACGTCGCTTACGTCTCGTTCTCTGCCTTAGCCCTTACAAATGTTTTGTTTATAGCAACTACTTTTTGCGCCTATATTCAGTACATGTCAGTGAGTGTATAATAATTAATTTACATATAAATTGTTTAGTTTATTGTTATTTACAGTTATTTATATTTTGTGGAATTAATTATATAGTTTTATATAACAAGGCAAAGAAGGGGAATTGGTATTAGAATAGCTTTTCATATATAAAATGTTCACTTGTATCAATAATAAATAGATTTATGCGAAATATATTTTATCCTTAAGTTTGTATTCATGTTTCTAAAATTCATATACAGTGCTAACAAACTCAATCGTATTATTTGAAAGCTATTTATTTTTGGATTTTGAATTATATATTTAAAAGTGCGCTTTACTTACATTTGTAGCTCAGTTAGAACAGTATATATCCAGCGTAAAATGACTCGTTGACGTCAAAATGACATCAAATAGACATTGAAATTGTCAAACCGAAGTCAATTTGATATCATTCTGACGCCAATCAATAAATCCTTTTTTCACTAGGAATATAGATGTCACAAACATGAAATCTTAAATAGCTCAGTGGAAAGAGCGGTTGTCTGGCAAACGGAAGACACCCGAGTTCGATGTCAGCCGATCTGATGTTTTTCATCTCATATGGTATTAAAAGTAGACATCTACAAATACACACAAGCACCTCCCGGCCAAAATTTCTGATCTTTCTTTCTTTCGCAATAAAATTTATTAAATCCGAAGAAATCTTTTTGAGTTAAAGTAATTCTATATGAATACTCTAAGAAGTTCTAAGGAACTCCAATCATGGTGCATGTAACTTCCTAAATCATTCTTATAGTATTCTTCCACGGAAAGGAGACAACTTTAGATACACTTAAAGAATTCATCGTGCTATCTGGATATTCAATGGAGCATGTTCGACATACACTTCCTTTAGCAAACGATGCGTTTTCGCGGGCGATTTTTTTGTCAGGAAATAATGGAGCATAACTTCCCGCAAATGTAACACAATTAAAATAGATTATGTTAACGCGTCGCACAAATGTCACCTATGGCGTTTTGGCGGGACTCTATAGACTTGTCATCATGTGTATTGCCAGCTTTCCATTCGAAGAATAGTGTACCTAACGCCATCTATTGCCAACGGGCAGTTTTATTTGCAACCACCTAATATATATATATATATATATATATATATATATATATTTTTTTTTTGTATTGTTGTATATATATATATATATATATATATATATATATATATATATATATATGTATATGTATGTGCATGTGTGTATAATATTTCTGTTTATACGACACGCTACCTAGCAAACACAATGTTACATATAACGTATATACATTACTTACATTTATTTATTACATTACTCTATATTCTTATTTACTTACATTTATTTGTTTGTTTACATTTAGTTAAAATACTGCATTTGATTTTTCTTTGACAATATCTTCTTTCTTACATGCTTATATCAGGTAAATCGGTCTTTACAATGTCTCTCGTCTGTACCATCTCCGCAGTCGTCAACTCCGTTACATTTCATCCCTTTCGTAATGCATCTACCATTTCTATATATAACAAAAATATATGTATAAAATATCGATATACTTAAATATTGAACTCTCTTGATATACAAATTTTCGGACTCTTTTCTATTGTAAAAGATTTTTTTGTCAAAAGTTTTAAATTGCAATAGGCTGAGTTTCTATAAATCCGAAACTTTTAAAATTTTGGACATTGTGCTGTCTGGGAAAGATAGAATCGAATTTTTTTTTATTAAAAATTTTTAATAATATTAAATATTTATATTTAATAAGTTAAATATAAATGTTAAATATTTACACAATATTCATTTATTTTTTTATACAATTGTATGTGTAAAGTTCAATATTTACAGCTTTTGGACTCGGCGCGAAACTTTTGATTCATGACATCAAAAGCGAAAAAATTTACGTTTAAAATCTATAAACTACGTTAAAATAAAAAGATATATCTGCAACTAATATATGATATCTGCAACTAATTAAGCATATCTCTAAAGTATTTTAAACACTTTCCTTTTGTTCCTTTTGTGTTGTTAAAAGAACATTCAATAAACGATTATCAAATTTACGTAACATGCAATTTTTTTTATTTTACTTTTTCTCATAATTTTGTTACTTTTTACATACAATTCTCATGATTTTGTCAGAATTTTATGGTTATTTATTGATTGTTAAAATAAAAAGAAAATGATCGAAGTATTTTGGAGGTATGTTAATCGATTGAAAATGTGATTTTTTTATACATCTTTTTATTGCAATATCCTTTGCAGGAATTTGGGCATTATTATTTTCTCGCTTCTTACGTCATCAATCAAGATGGCCGCAGCGAGTACCCATGAGCTTTAATAACTATTATTTTATAAAAGAAATTTATATTAATTTATTATAGTATGTAGTTTTCTTAAGAACTTTCCTCAGATAGCATGAGTTCTAAAAACGACGCATAAGATGACTTTAAAATGCCTTTTAATCATCTTTATGATATATCTTTTAGACCGTGACATAAATATAACTAAAAAATATCTTAAAATTATCTTATGCGCCATTTTTAGAGCTCGTGTTATCTGGGTTAAAAAAGCTTTCTTAAAAATTTAAAAACATTAACTTACTGGCATGTAAATTCGTGTTTATTGCATCTGCCTTGGCACCCATGAGGCTCATCTGATCCATCACTACAATCTGTTAGCCCATCACAGAAGCGAACTTTCGATATACATTCCCCGTTGTTACAAGTAAATTCACTCTCCAGGGGACAAGCTGAAATAAAAATTGGATTTGATAGATCAAAGTTTGCAACGTATAATCTACATTTACTCATTATTTCGTAAAATATTCGACAATTTAATTTACATTTGTGACCTATTGACAAACTAATGTTAAGTTTGAATATCTAATTTTCAGCATTTCATAACATATAAAAAATGTATTTAATAAGCTACTTTTTATTTATATCTTTTTACCTATTATAGTGTATTTAATCTAGAACAAAATATTATATAATAATTATGCGATAAATATCAGCAAGCCGTTACAGATCATGCAACACTCTTCTACCAAAAAGAGCATACCAAGTGTTTTCAAATACATATAATTACTATAATATATATAATATAATATATTACTCTATGATATATAATATATACAGGGTGTCTCAAAACAATCTACGAAGCTTTCATGAGAACGTAGAGCGGGTTAAAATAAATATAAAAGTCCTATACCTTTTTGCGATATTTGTAATAATAACCAAGAAATTAATTATGTAAGATTAAGAAAAAGCGTGTGCTGAATAAACGGACCGCTCGAGTCACAGCCCAGTAATAGAAGAAAGTAGCCAAAAGCGACATAGGCCTCCTAAAGCGACATACCTCTATATCTTAAATATTAAATGTTATATTTTATCGAAACTAATATAAACGTAATCCGCTTTATCAGTTAAGTCATAGAAGGAGGAGGGCATACTAGGTGGCGGCGGGACGCCGTGCATTCGAGATCTGCGTATCTTTTCGTTCCAGAGAGAGAAAAATATCGAAAGCGCGGTTCTCCTAGGCCGGGACTCGAAACCCGGGTCTTTCGCTTGCCGGGCGACTGCTCTAAACCACTGAGCTACCTGACGCTCCACGCTCACGACACTCTCCTCTCCCTAGATAACGCTCAGAGATGTCGTTTGGGAGCGACATCTCTGGACAAAATTCTACAAAATTCATACTTGATATATTTCTTGTTCATTTATATGCTAAATTAGCAAATATCGAGTTTTAGAAATTCGTAAGTTCTACTTCTATGATTTTTATTGATGAATTACGTAGAGTAAATAGCGATAATTATCATTTTGTTCAATATTAAGTTCTTCTACATGCATTTGGCTTTTGTAAAAATATTTTTTGAATATTATTACCTTCATCATCACTTCATCATCACCTTCATTACTTTTTTAATGTATAATTTGAAAAATTTTATAAAAATGTGTCTTAAAATGACATACCTACAGTATGCGATAGGTACGATACTATGTGACTAATATGTCTTGATTATTAACCTCCCATTGTAACATGACATTTGTTTATTTTAAAGTTTAATTTTATTTAGTTTAAAAATATAACATATGTAAAATATGTGATAAAATGAAAAGATGAAAAAAGACATGTATTTATTTAATTATATTTCCTTTTTGTAACATTATATTTTGAATAAATGAATATTATTCAACTATTAAACGCATTAATGAACTATATATTATCAAATATTATCATATATGCGACATTGTTATATAAATTCCAACAGGTATGTCGCTTTTGGCACCTATTTTCTTTGAACTCCATTTTCGTGCGTTTTACGGAAATATTTTTTATTTTAAATCTTGAAACAATTTCAATAAAAATGTGATATCTGATAGGAGGTACTTCCAACTACATGTATATACAGGGTGTCCCGCGTAAGACGTATGAAAAAAGAAAAATATAAATAAAACACATAAAACTGAATAAAAATTGTATAGGTCATTTTTTAAACAACCATGTAAAATTTTGAGATATTAATTAAAATAGTTGGGAATATCAGAGCACGGCAACGCAGCAGGCGGACATATGGCTCGCCGCGGCCGGCAAAGAAAATGGAAGAACGCACACGTACACGACGCGCATACGGAGCTACTCATTTCAGTATGCCAAACGGTCCACCTCTCTGGCCTATAAGATAGACCCGCGAGCAATCGTCCATTTTTTTCGCCGGCCCCGGCGAGCTGTATGTCCCGCCTGTCGCCGCACTCTGATATGCCCAACTATTTTAATTAATATCTCGAAATTTTACGTGTTGTTTGAAAAATGACTTATACAATTTTTGTTCACTTTTATGTGTTCTACTTATATTTTTCTTTTGGTCCGTCTTACGCGGGAGACCCTGTATATTCTACTTATATTTTTCTTTTCGTACATCTTACGCGTGACACCCTGTATATTTACATTTATATTTTGAGCTTTATATTAAGACATAACATCTGAAAACAAAATAGTATGTCGTTTTTGATGCTTTTACTCTATAGCGCGCGGATGTTGCGCGTGATGATTGGGAGACAATGCACCACTGCTTATATTGCTGTGCTCCTACATCTCGCCTCGGCGCAGTGCGGCAAGACATAGGAACGCAGCGGTATAAGTATAAGCAGTGGTGCGTTGTCTTCCAATCGTCACGCGCGACATCCGCGTGCTATATTACTGGGCTGCGCTGTGACTCGAGCGGTCCGTCCTCTACCATTCAGTACATGCTTTTTCTTAACATTTCGTAATTAATTTCTCGGTTATTATTACAAATATCGCAAAACGGTATAGGACTTTTATATTTATTTTAATCAGCTGTACATTCTCACGAAAGCTTCGTAGATTGTTCTAAGACACCCTATATAGGGTGTCCCGAAATCCCATGATGACCCTTGGTGAGAACATAGGACGGATTGAGGTGAGTAAGAAAGTCCTATGTCGTTTTGCGATAGTTTTCGCAATAGTTTTCGAAATAGTTTTTGAGAAATCAATTATTTTGTCTCAACAAATTAGCGTACAGAAAGCGGCAGCGGAAAGAAAGATGCCTTCGGCCGACGTGCGACCGTGACACTCGCGAATCGTATTTCGCCGCGTCCCTCCGCCCATAGCTACGAGACATAGACTTGCTATGCCTCGTAGTTATGGGCCCGGCGAGATGCAGTTCGCGAGATGCGAACGCAGCGGTATAAATATAGGCGGTGGTGCATTGTCTTCCAATCACCGCACGCGACATCCGCGCGCTATATTACTGGGCCGCGCTGTGACTCAAGCGGTCCGTCCTCTACTATTCAGCACATGCTTTTCCTTAATCTTTCACAATTAATTACTCGACTATTATTACGAATTTCGCAAAACTGTATAGGATTTTTATGTTCACATCAACCCATTCTACGTCCCCACTAAATGCCCGCAGGAGAGTGTGAGACACCCTGTATACAGGGTGTCTCAAAATTTTAACACACCAACTCCATAGGGGCGTAGAGCTAAGCAAGAGGATCAAAAAAGTCCTCTTCTATTTAACGATAACGCGTCTAGTTTGTTAGTAATAACCGCGTAAAGTTCGGCGTTTGTCACGCATATCGCGGCCTATGGACGCTCCGCGGCGAGCTGTGTGCGTCGAAGCTGAGCGGTAACGCGGCGCGTTTATCGTCGTCTCGCCGCGCACCGGTAGCGTCAAAGCATCAAAACGCCATCGCGGCAGTCAGCGCGAGCCGCGTTACCGCTCAGCCGACGCACACAGCTCGCCGCGGAGCGTCCATAGGTCGCGATGGGCGTGACAAACGCCAAACTTTACGCGGTTGTTACTAATAAACTAGACGCGTTATCACTAAATGGAAGAGGACTTTTCTGATCCTCTCGCTTAGCTCTACGTCCCTATAGAGTTGGTGAGTTACAATTTTGAGACACCCTGTATCACCTTCACAATCTCTCGTGAGGACGTAGAGCGAATTAAGATGAACACAAAAGACCCATACCAAACGTAAAGTTTTGCGATATTCTCAATAATAGTCGAAATATTAATTAAAAAAGATTGATGAATGATAATGCGCGATATGGTAGATAAGCTGCAATTGCGCCGTCTACCGTTGTATACTTGTAGTAAGTCAAACTGAACAAAAAAATCCTCTACCATTTTGCAAATGACAACATAGATTTTTAGACATTAATCAAAGAAAATTGTTACATAATTATATACCATAATGTATAAATTTTCTTTAATTAATATCTAAAAATTTATGTTGTTATTTGCAAAATGGTAGAGGACTTTTTTGTTCAATTTGACTTAATGTACAAGTATACAACGGTAGACGGCGCAATTGCAACTTATCTACCATATGGCGCATTATCATTCACCAGTCTTTTTTAATTAATATCTCGACAATTATTGAGAATATCGCAAAATGTATGGGACTTTTGTGTTCATCTCAATCCGCTCTACGTCCTCACGAGAGATTGTGAAAGTGATACGGGACACCCTGTATATATATATATATATATATATATATATATATATATATATATATATATATATATATA
>NW_022639451.1:7419049-7419617 GCF_010583005.1 Odontomachus brunneus
TATATATATATATATATATATATATATATATATATATATATATATATATATATATATATACACTACATATAACATATTACTATAATATATGTATACCCAAGTAGGAATCGTATACGTTTCGTCAGTACGGAAAAATGGCCCGATACTGGTTCGATAGCGAAAAGCGGATGTTCTGTTTTGATACTAACTCAATACTGGACCTGAATATAAAAAAGCTATATTATTGGTAATAGTTCCATAAGGTTAGATACTGGATAGTCGTACTGTACGTGTACAGGACTGTTATTACGTTACTGTGGTTCCGACAATTGTCAGATTGGTAAACGTCATTGCGCAGTTTTTCCACAGTATAAAAAAGCTACGCAACGACGCTTACCGATTCGACAACTGTCGGTATGCGGGAATGAAGTAGTACCCCAGTGTTGGGATTCTGTAACTCGTTATTGGAGTTAACGACAGTTTCGTTATCATTACGCAGATTTTCTACGGTATACAAAAGCTGCGCAACGATAACGAAACTGTCGTTAACTCCAATAATGAGTTACAGAATAGGACTACTGTAGCCCTA
>NW_022639451.1:7419627-7419742 GCF_010583005.1 Odontomachus brunneus
ATCGTCCCTCAGAGATTGTTGATATTCTCCTTGTTCTCGGAGAATGTCAACTAAATTATCATAAAGCTTCGCGAGTTTACCGGAATCGTTACCCCAAAAGAGAACAACATCCGAA
>NW_022639451.1:7420011-7420143 GCF_010583005.1 Odontomachus brunneus
AAAAGCTGCGCAACGATAACAAAACTGTCGATAAGTTAACTGTGTGTTAACTCCAATAACGAGTTACAGAATCCCAACACTGGAGCGTTACCGAAAAGTGTTTGTCGTTTTCTGTATTGGCCCAGTATTAAG
>NW_022639451.1:7420153-7420260 GCF_010583005.1 Odontomachus brunneus
TTATTGGTCGGATGTTAACCCACATTGGCATAGACAAGAAGATAATCAACATCGCTGGAGTGTGAATGTTTGGTGTGGTATTATAAATAGTTTCTTGATTGGTCCTA
>NW_022639451.1:7420270-7420693 GCF_010583005.1 Odontomachus brunneus
TAACTGTGTGTTAACTCCAATAACGAGTTACAGAATCCCAACACTGGAGCGTTACCGAAAAGTGTTTGTCGTTTTCTGTATTGGCCCAGTATTAAGAAAGCTGTATTATTGGTACTGGTCCTGTTTGTAGAATCAGTACTGGATACCCAAGTAAGAATCGTATATAATCTGCAAATAGAGGATATTGAGTCGGTACCGAAAAACGAACGATACCAATGTCCTTTATGGGAAAACGGAAGAGGTCAAAAACACGATATCTAGATAGCTCAGTAACGCTAGCGTGACAAGCGGAAGACTCGAGTTCAATTCCAGCCGTCGTCCTGAAAATTTTTTCTTTATATGACTATTAAAAATAGACATGTATAGGTACAAACGAGAGCAGCCCGGCCATGGTCTAATCTTTCTTTCCGTACTATATAGTTT
>NW_022639451.1:7420703-7420792 GCF_010583005.1 Odontomachus brunneus
ACCACAATTGCTTGAAGACGTTGATTTTCATACACGTCAAAGAATGTGGAGACAAATGGACGGGGCGCCACCTCATTATGCGCTCACCT
>NW_022639451.1:7420802-7421204 GCF_010583005.1 Odontomachus brunneus
AAAATAGACATGTATAGGTACAAACGAGAGCAGCCCGGCCATGGTCTAATCTTTCTTTCCGTACTATATAGTTTTGATATTAACAATTGTACAAATAATAAAAATTACTAGGAATCGATACTGGCCCGGTACTAGGAATAGATATTTCCCCAGTGCTAGGAATCAATACTTTTTTATACTGATACAGTACTGATTTTCGGTACTATAATAGTATTCCGATTCTGGCCCTTTTCTATCATCCCAGTATCACATCAATACTAAACCTGTACTGGCATCTGGTACATGACAATAACTTTTACCATAAATCAGTACTGAGCCACTGATACTAGTAGTAAATTCCTACTTGAGTATAAATAAATATATATATATATATATATATATATATATATATATATATATATA
>NW_022639451.1:7421308-7421707 GCF_010583005.1 Odontomachus brunneus
TGAATCATGTCCAATTCTTGCCTTGACTAGTTGAATCGTGTAAGATAAGACGGAAAGTGAATACTTTACGAGATATTTTGAATTTTTTCATATTGCACTCGAAAAGTACTCAATGAAGATACATTTCATTACAATGTTTTGGAAAGCTCTCGAGGTCAGCTATAAGAATATGTAATAAAAAATAGGGGATGCCGTTTAAAAAAATTGAGGTGACTTTCATGTGACTTTCAAATAATTCTTCAAGGTCAAAGCAATGGTACCATCTTATGGTCCCCTCGAAACCAAACAACTTTTGTCTGAAAAATTTTTCTCTCCCGTGCTTGGTTTTCGACATATTCAACTGGATGGATTAAAATGGTCCCCCCTGTATATATATATATATATATATATATATATATA
>NW_022639451.1:7422232-7423656 GCF_010583005.1 Odontomachus brunneus
TATATATATATATATATATATATATATATATATATATATATATGGATTATTATTTGTCAACCGGTGAATCCGGCTGTCCAAAATTAGTTTGAGTTAAAATAAACAAGTAAGGGCTTAAAATTCGCATAAAAATATAAACTTTCGAGTGCTATTTTTAAAAATTCAAAATAGCGAATTCAATATGGCGATTAAACGGTGGGAGTAAAAATTTTAATTTATCTAATTTAAATGAAAAAGTTTGTAAGGAAGTTTTGGAGGTTGCTAAGTACGAATATAAAGTCGAATTTGCAAAATCATTGTGTTTAAACAATTAATTGTTAAAACAAATTAATCTTTCAAATCCGACGTCATATTCGTTCTTAGCGACCTCAAAAATCCCCTTAAAAATTTTTTCATTTAAATTGGGCTCCCTTACAAATTGTTTCAACAATTAATTGTTTAAACAAATTAGTTTTTCAATTCCGACTTCATATTCATACCTAAAAAGTTCCTGGATACGTTATACAAATTTTTAAAACCATGAAACCTGTCTCTGCTCATTCGTTCAATAATAACAAATAATTGTTTAAACAAATTATTCTTTTCTTTTATTTACACTGCAACTCGATGTTGTATGTAAACGTAAATAATTTCTTAATATTGTAATTACATTTATTTATAAATAAATGTAATTTTAGTACTAAAAAATAAATCGTTGTTTTGTAGTACAAGATAGTGTAAACATTGTAAATAGCGAAGAGAAATTATTGTATATAGTGTAAAATATGTTCCTGACCATAATAGATGCCATGTCCTGTAACAAGATAATATCTTCATGTGGTACAGGACGGGTAACGCTAAAATCACATTTCTGTATGTATTGTACATTGTCTGTTGTCACAATATGTATATAAATAACTTAAAAACAAGGAAACTACTCTCAAGGCTTTAAAGGAAGCACAATATATCCTTTCATAATATCGGATTGCAGTATAAACGAATTAAAGAAATAATCTAATTTAAATGAAAATATTTGTAAGGAGATTTTTGGAATTACTGAGAACAAATATGAAATCGGAATTGAAAGATTAATTTGTTTTAAGAATTAATTGTTTAAACATAATGATTTTGCAAATTCGATTTTATATTCGTACTCAGCGGTCCCTAAAACCCCCTTACAAACATTTTCATTTAATTTTTTATTTAATTACAAACATTTAGTTAAATTTTTACTCCCACAGTTTAGCCGCCATATTGAATCCGCCACTTTGCATTTTCAAAAATAGCGCACGGCATTTGAAAGCTTATATTTTTACTCGAATTTTTAGTTCTTACTTGTTCATTTTTACTCCAACCAATTTTGGGCAGCCAGCTTCACCGGTTGATAGATAATTACCCATATATATATATATATATATATATATATATATATATATATATATATA
>NW_022639451.1:7423730-7424415 GCF_010583005.1 Odontomachus brunneus
ATATATATATATATATATATATATATATATATATATATATATATACCAGGTGAATTTTTTAACTTGAGACTGCAAAATATCTGGAAAAATAAGCATTGTGTACGAAAAAATTGTCCCAAATAAACCCTCAATATTCTCGAGGAGACAATACTATTCCATAAAAGTTAGCCGCCTCCCGCCCCCTCCTCGCTAAGGAAGAGGTAAGGAGTAACTTTGAAATCTTAAATAGAAATCCTTATTTTTTATTGCAGATTCGAATTCTATGTCTAAAAGCACGTAAATCTTGTCTGAAACATTTTTTTCGATTCTTGATAGATGACGCTGTATTCGGCGAAAATTGGTCAAACATTTTTGTTATTGGATCAATAAATGCATCGAAGTTGAAGGTCATCAGTTCGAGCACTTATTGAATTGAAAGATAAAGGGACTCACTGAAGGGGGTGAGAGGCAAAGGGACTCACTGAAAACAACTACCCTAAATGTGAGAGGTACGGGAATTCACAATAAAGCACCCCAAAATGATTATAATTTCCGTCACGTCCACGTCGTTAATCCTGAGTAAAGTTAAGAACAGATAAAAAATTATCGTAGACATCTACGATAATTCAAAAAACATCCCAGATACTTATATACTTATATACATACATATATATATATATATATATATATATATATATATATATAT
>NW_022639451.1:7424552-7462546 GCF_010583005.1 Odontomachus brunneus
TATATATATATATACATACATATATATATATATATATATATATATATATATATATATATTTATATATATATAATCATGTATGTATATATATTAGGGTTGTCCTTATTTACTTTTGGTTAAAATTTTTTTTTCAAATTTTTCCCGCGGCACCCTCCAAAAAGTTTCCATATAACAAAAAAATAATTCTTATCAAGTTTGAGTTCGATCGAATAACGAGAACCCATGGTCGTTAAACATTGGAATACCCTTATATTAAGTTGTCTACGTTATCAATATGGTTTTTAAAACGTGTTTTCCACAAAAATCGTTATGGAGGACTTTTCTTTTTCCTTTCTACATCGTTTGAGATCTTATAGTCTTATTTAAACAATTAGATAAATTGTTGATGACTAAAAAATAAAAATAAATAGTTATTGCATTTATTGTTTGAGCTACAACAAATCATGTATAGAATATAAAAGTTGCAATAGTATGTTTGGAAGACAAAATAAGTGTAAAACATGATACCTTTTTTTTTTTATTAATACCTACCTGTTTTTATTAATAAAGAAACATTTTTAATTAAATATTACATAATAATTAATCTCGTGGTTTTAATTAAATATTACATAATAATTAATCTCGTGGTTTCTAATCTTATGCTGGGAGGGGACCATAGATGTACAGTCTGTTTGATAAGAGCGTATACGGCAAAACTTAATAAATAATTTGTTGAAATAATTTGGAATAAAATACACATATTACTTGATGAGAATTGTGATGTTTTATTATTAATAACTTGTCCAGTCGCTTTCATTATAAATAATTGCCTGGCATCTCAGAGGCATACTTTCAACTAATTTTATGGCATATTCTTGAGGTAAAGATCTCCATATTAATCGAATTTGTTGAACTACCTTTATAGAAATATCATACTAAGAATCATTGATAATTACTTATTATCTAGTATTTTTAATACTGAAAATAAGTAATTATCAATGATTCTTAGTATGATATTTCTATAAGGGTGGCTCGCCGAAAAACGAAGCGCGGTAACGGGTTATAGTGAAATTTCGGTAGAATTCTTCTTGTGGAAAAGATTTCACAAATTGGCGTTCTGTGAAAGACTTATCGTCGAAAAACTGTTCATTAGGACGCTATAAATTTATTCTGACCGTATTGAATGTTTTCAGTTGTTATTTCCATGAAAATGCGGCTAATTATTTAACATTAAATTGCAAAAAACAAGCATGAAATATTATTTTTAAAAAAAGATTATGATATCACAAAATTCTTTTAACAATCTATCCATGGCACGAGAAGAGGTCAAATGTCGACAAAATATCTCTGACTTTTCTTTTATTATATAAAATATTTGGACTAAATAATTTATTTTTGTAGTTGTATTAAATAATATTATAAAAAAATAAAAATTACTGCTTTGGTTGCATATGGGAACAATAAGAAACATTTAGTATCAGTTGAAGAAGTAGCGCAGCAGCTAAAGTGATTCACTAGAAACCTGAAAGTATATGCAGTTCTCGAGTTCGCGTCCAATTAGTACTGAGTAAATTTTCTGGTGTAAAAATAGTGAGAAATCAATTAAAAGACCTAAATTTTATTTAAAATCAACATAAACTAACGTGTGAGTTGAAGATACATCATAATAAAAAATTACAAGTTGAAGATACATCATATCAAAAATTATTTTTTGTACAAGATTTCAATATTTCCAGAATTACCCTTACAGAAATATTATACTGAAAATCATTGATTAATTATTTATTTTTAGTATTAAAAATGTGTTTAGTAATATTCTGTGATTCAAATACAGCTTTTAGTGCTCAAGTATTTCAATATTTAGTGTTATAAATACTACTTTATGAGTGATTTCAATATTTAAATATTGACATACAATACTTCGTTCAGTGATAAAATACTTACATATAGTATTAACAATATTTAAAAACTAATATGTAATACTTTGCTAAGTGATGAAATACTTACGTAAAGTACTGTCAAAATTTAAAGTATTAACCCAGACAGCACACAATATTAATGGTAAATATTTATAAATATTAATGATAAATGTTTATAAATATTTATTTCAAATTATTTTTTTTTAATATTATATAAATATTTTATAAATATTTTTTTATATATACATAAAAAGAGAGAAGAAAAGAGAGAGATGAAAACCTTTATTCAAAATATTATTAAAATATAAGCTAAATATCTGAATATTTTATACAATATTTTATATATTGTACAATATGTGAACAAAAAATTAATTTGTAATAATATTTTGTAAATATTTCTATAAATATTACGCATGAAAAAAAATATAATTATTTATTAAATTAATGAAGAAATAAGAAAATCGAAATTTAAATTGGTAATGTACACTAAAAAAAAAACTAACAGTAAGATTTGAAACGGCATATAAGGAGCAAGCACGGATGTCTTAGTGCCACAAAATACTAATATTACTTTTTAATATTAATATGATTGTGGGAGGATAACATTGTCCAGTATGTTAAACGTATCAAAATTTTTTTTTCAATTATCGTACGCGGAGAATCAACCTTTGGAAGGTTGATCTCTATGAAATATATAAATATATTTTTTTAAATATTATGATTTTCTCATTTTTCATCTTTGCACAATAATTCTCAGTATTTGATTACTATCAATATTTAACAGATTTTATTATCAATATTCACCAGAAATTAAATACTGGCCAAAAAATTACTGAATTACTGGTAATACTTAATCACTCTAATAATTTTTCAGTATTTCTTAGTATGATATTTCTGTAAGGGTAATTCGTTGAGTGACCAAATTTTCTTTTTACGAAGTTTAAATCAAGGACCAATAATTAGTCCTTTAAGACGACATTAGACGCCTTAAAGACGTCTTTAAGACATCTTTTTGTTAAATTAATAGGATGTTCACAAATTTTTTAGGCGTCTTTTAGACGTCTTTAAGATGTTTTAATGTTCTCTGGGATGTTTCAGACAAAAGACTTACTTTTCTTCTTAATGTAGCATCATTATGCAATAAAACATGGAAATTCCCATGTAAAACATAGAGAAATCAAATATAATATTTATGGACACCGCGAAAGCCTCAAATATTAAACGGTGATTTCCCTTGAAGAAAACGAAGGTTAACCAATTTTCATCAAATGCAGCGTCATAGGATTCGAAAAAAATGTTTCAGAAAAAATTTGTGTTTTTAGACATAGAATCTGAATCTGTAATAAAAAGTTGAGGTTCCTATTTAACATTTTAAAGTTACTGTTTATCCCACCCCCGGGGAGGGGCGGGAGGCGGCTAACTTTTACGGAATAGTATTGCCCCTCGAAAATATTGAGGGTTTATTTGGAACATTTTTTTCGTACAATGCTTATTTTTCCAGATATTTTGCAGTCTCAAGTTAAAAAACTCACCCTGTATACATATTCGTGTGTTATTAATAACGCAGTATCGGAAACAAACACAGACATGCATATCATGCAACGCAAATACAAATATATACTTACACCAATCGAAATTACGACCTACGAAGGAAACAGAAAAGAATATGAGGATTTATATGAAGGAATATATCTACAGAGATACATGTATAAATATTCGAACATATATAAATATTCGAACACTATGAAACTTGATGAATAAATACTCCGTATACTTTATATCTGAATATTAATATTAGTTACTGTAACTACAAGCAAAACTACGAATAATTTCTAAATTTATTTATAACTTTATGTAAAATATATAATTATTTTTATTTTTCTGCACACAGTACTATCTTGCAGGCAAAAATGTTAATTGCGGATATAAGACATGCTTAGGTAACGCGTTTGAAAAATTGTAAAATGTTAAGAATATCTTCATAAATAATTCTTGAAAATTAATATAAATAAATTTATTTCCTTACGATGACTAACTTACGATTATCTTGTTTGCAAAATAACAAATTATCGAGAAATATATTAAGAACAATTATGATAATTTATTTGATAAAAAAATGGTAATAATTCAATTGATTGGAAATTAAGAATTTTTATGCATTGACCTTCAAAAAATACTAAAATCTTAATGATTACATCTACTGATTTTAATTGAAAATTTTAATGTAAAGGGAAATTATCCTTAAGGGGATACTAAAATTGATGACAAACTCGAACTATGTCGATAACACAGAGACGATTATCACTAACATAATCATGCTATTCTTTTCGTGTTTCTAGTACATATAGAACTTATGTAAATGTGTGTTACTTTCCCTTATAGAAATATCATACTAAGAATCATTGATAATTACTTATTTTCAGTATTAAAAATACTGGATAATAAGTAATTATCAATGATTCTTAGTATGATATTTCTATAAGGGTTGTTTTACCATATTCAACAGAAAACCTAACCACGCATATGTAGAAATCTTTTTGCAAACTTTTCCGATATTTCTGAGCTTCTGAATTTAGATGTGAAGATACAGCAATGTTCTTCAAAAATTTTTCTGTTTTCTTTTTAAACAAAAATTTTAAATGTAAAATCTCAAGCTGTTAGTTAACATAATATTTGCCTAACCCAACCTAACAAACACAATGCTACATGTAACGTACATGTTAGTTATAATTTCCTAATCAACAAAGTAACTGTTATTTAACATACGTGTTATATAACATTTACATTGTTAAGTAGGATATTACAACTAACATATATATTACGTGAAATGTTGTGTTTGCTAGGAAGAGTTTCTGTAACTTCTACATGCCAAAAATATGAATAATCCAGACAGAAAAATTTTAAAGTATTGTTGTATTTTCGCATCTAAATTCAGAAGCTCAAGAATATCAAAAAAATTTACAGAAAGATTTCTACACATGCGTGATTAGGTTCTCTGCTGACTATGGTAAAACAAACTAACATTCATTTACGTTCCCTCATTTAAGCTCTATATGTACAACACGAAAAGGATAGCATGATTATGTTAGTAACGATCATTTTTGCGTTATCAACATTGTTCAAATTCGTCATCATCTTCAGCATTCCCTTAATATATAAAAGCTAACTATACTACATTATCGAGAAGACTGACGTTAGAAATAATATTATTGGCCTGGTTTACATCGTCAAAACGTTAGTACACGTATTAAATTTGATGTGCACCAATGCTTTAATACAGATGTGTTTACATCGAACGTACTAAAAGAAAAATACGCATTTAATTTATGTCGATTGCCTCCTAGTGGTGGTATTTGGAATTGCAATTTGCTTAAGATAGCTTTGTTCGACAGTCAGAATGCGTAATTTTAAAAATGTTCTTGTTTCTTCTTCTCTCTAACTTATAACCTTTTTTACAAGACATTTTACTATAATATAATTTAAGAGAAATCAACGGTTACCGATAATACCGATTTTAACTAGGTTTCCTTCAATATTCGTTTCATACGTTTACATTGTTATTTGTATCATTTGATACGCGTATTAGTTTAGTACGGTACTCTTACTTGGTACGCTCGTACCGTACCTATTGATCCGTCAGTGTTTACATTGTGCATATTAAATATTTAATACGAATTTGATACGAATATAGTATCTGATATCAAGTGCACGATATAAACCAGGCCATTATACATAGATTATATTTTTATTTCAAAAATCGTCGGGAGAATTCCATTATGCACTATACGATTCAAAAAATATTCAACACATGTAGGACATCGTACATAATGTGTTATTATTCGACAATGTAAGATAACAGATTTTCTTTAATTTTTTACATTTTTACAGCTTTATATAAATTTTTTACAGCTTTATATAAATTTTTTACAGCAGATTTTTTTTAAAGCTTTATATAAATATTTTAAGAAGATATTCCTGCGTTATGTTATCGCAATATAATATTTGTGTACTGGATATATCGGATAGCACAGACATGTTATTCTACCGTTATTGCGATAGAAATATGTTAGAATACTCACCTAACGTGCAATTAATTTCGTCTGTTGCGTCCCAGCAATCTATCTTTCCGTCGCATCTCCTCTCCAACGGAAGGCAGGAAGTCTCGTTACCGCACTGAAAATGTGTCTCCAGATTGCAGACTGAAAAAGAACGTGTAGTACTGTGCGATAGCATCACATTCTGCTCGCCTCATGTATTTTGTATCCGCATACCTTGAGGTGCTCGGTATGTCCATATTAAATATAGCAAGTAGTTCTTGTTATAAGCTCAAATGAATAATTACGCACGGTTGATACTTAAAAGTTCATAATGATTATACGTTTAATTAAATATAAATATAGTTTAATTTGTATAAAGATTGAAATCATAGAAGTAAGGATTGAAGAATAATTTAGGATTAGTAAAATTTGGAGAAATCAATTTTATCATCTCGTGAAATATTAATTTTTCCTCTCTTCCTAAGAAACAATGAATATTATGTACTCTTATCGCTGTAAAGTTATACTACAATATCAAACGCCGCGGTTGCGGCACCACTCCGAATACATATCAAATAAAAAAATGTGATCGTGTAGCTTATCTGGAATTTCTGAGTCGATTGATCTTCCGAGTCAAATATCTGAAGCACGAAAACTATGATCGAAAATCTGTGATAATAGTTTCTTTAAATAATATTTAGCGCGTGCGTAATTTACAATAAATTCAATTAAGATTGGTGCAAGCAATACGGAAATCTCGAAATCTCGCCCGCAAAAAAATCCTTTTATTTTCACCAAGATTTTTCAAATTCAGATCAGTCAGACGTACGCACACAAGCGAAGCAAGTTTATCCATCAAGCCGCATTTGCATCGCCAAGCGATTCAGCTTCAGATATATGCACGCCCACAAGCGATGCCAGTTTATCTATTTGCAATATATAGGTTGCAATAAGCAGCATATATCTATAATGCTTATCATCAATTCACGAATTTACTAGAGAAGAAAATACATGATCAACCATTAGATATACATATCAAGCTGTATTTACAATTTCACATACATTTCCTTATAGCTTTATATTAATCTGCGTTTATGATATCCGCGATTCACATCGCAAACGTGTAATTTAAATATAAAATTAATTAGCAAGAAAGAAAAGATTTTCGCAGATGAAATATTATAAAGATTTCCGTATAGACTGCACCAATCAGAATGGACACATATTACGTGCGCAATAAATCGATTCAATTCAAACATGAAATCAATCATGTATCTTTTCGTCTAGCATGAACTTATAAATAAAACAATTTCATTGATAAATTCAATAAAGTTCAATGATAACGACCGCGTTCCGATATTCAATACTAAAGATCTATAGTTTGTGTCACGTATATTATAGAGTTTCAATATTAGTAATGAATATTGGAACGCAACCTGCAAGTTCACATTAGAGGAAAAGATACATCATTACACGGAGAAAATTTTATATTAAAATGTACTACAAATATAGAGGTCCAGTCAAATCATATTCTATTACCAATTGCCAGAAAAGTTAGGAAAATCATATACTTTACAAAAATTAATAAAATACAATTTTACAAGTTAAAAAATTAGTGAAAAAGTATATATTTATTGTGAAGAAAATTTAGTAATTGAAAAAAAGAGATAATAATAAAAAATATCTTCATTTTAAAACTGCTTATTTAAAACTGCTAATAACAGAATGTTTAAAATTACAAATTTAAAAATTACATGTATATCTACGTTAAAGATAAGCACAGATATACAGGGTATAGATATCCCGGACTATCATGATCAAACTTTGCGAGAACGTAGATTGAAGTGAGCAAGAAAGTCCCGTGCTGTTTTACGATAGAGTAAACTCGGATATAATGGCCATACCAGAAAAATGGTCAAAGGCTATAATTTCTCTATGTATGTAAATTGTAATATAACATGCATTTTTATTTTCGTTTTCACTATTTGTTTATAAGTACTATTATAATAGTCTTTCACTCACATTTTGGGTAAGATGACCCACTATCATTCTAACATTTATAAAACAAAAGTCATTATATTTCAAAAATTACTTTCAATATTACAGTAATTAAATCTTATGTGCAATATGTTTTGATCAAAAATTGGATTTAAAATTTAAGTTTTGTAATAGAGGTTTCTGTTTTATATATATATATATATTATATTTTTTTCATAAATAATATATATTAAATATCTTATACTAAAATGAATATGTCAAATTATGTTTTTTTTTCATTATTTTATTAAATAATAGGTGCAGAATCTTGAACATAAAATATGTATGGGTCAACTATTCCTTATGGCCATCTTGTCTTAAACATTTAGGTAAGATGGCTAATGCTCATATTTTAATATTTTTATAATAAATAATTTCACTGAAGTATTTTCCTGTTAACTTTGATGGTATTATATAATGCAGGCTTCAGTGAAATAATGTGCTAAGTGCTATTAAGAAATAACAATAAAAAATGTATTTTTTTTGCATTTAAAAAAAATATGGCCATCTTATCCGAGTTTATCCTATTCACAATAGTTTTCGAGAAATTAATTGTCGAAAATTGCGTGAAAAAGGGAGAAATGCTCGAGCCGTTGAAGTAGCTCGAGGCCTAGCGCCGTTCATCCGAGCAAAAATTAAATGTAGTGATTGTCTAGTAATAACCCAGAAAAGTTGTGTCTTACATCGCTACTAGCTAGTAGTACTAGTTAGATACTAGCTAGGAATGTAACGCTCACTTCTCCTAGTGGGTATACCAGAAAAATTAGCCAGTAGCTAGATACAAAAAAATAACTTGTAACTATATAGCCTGTACTAAATAGTGACTAGGTAGCAAAAAATAACTTGTAACTATATAGCCTGTACTAAATAGTGACTAGGTAGCAAAAACAAAAAAATTATTTCTCTTCGATGATTTCTCTTTTTCTCTATATCAGGGAATACCTTATAATCTTTAGACAGTTTTCTTATCTCAGAATTTCTGTATCGAATGTCTAGTAACTAGATAAATTTTTTAATTAGATTTTTTATCTATTCTCTCTCTCTCTCTCTCTCTCTCTCTCTCTCTCTCTCTCTCTCTCTCTCTCTCTCTTTAGAAAAAAGTGATCCAATGAAGTTTGATTTCTTATAATTCTTCTTCATTACGTATTATTTCTATTTTATTGAAAAAATTCATTTTATCTTCCGATTTGAACTTAAGACCTCTGGCTCTTGAGTCGGCCACTTTACCTGCTAGATTAGTATAATCGGTAGTGAACGTTTTATATTAGCTACATATGGTTTACTCAACGCTGTTTTATCTAATGACTAGACGAAAAAAATTACACAGTGACGAGATGAAAGATTCGGTAAATTCTGAATAGAAATTAAATATTAAACACTGTCTAGTAATATAACTAAGCGCACATTTAAATATGATCCACGTGTATTAAAATTATAAGAGTGGAGTTTGTTATAAACAGGGTATCCCGCGTAAGACGTACAAAAAGAAAAATATAAATAGAACACATAAAAATGAACAAAAATTGTATAGATCATTTTTCAAACAACTACGTAAAATTCCGAGATATTAATTAAAATAGTTGGGCATATCAGAGCGCGGCGACGCGGCAGGCGGGACATACGGCTCGTCGCAGCCGGTGAAGAAAATGGAAGAACGCACATGTACACGGACGCACACACGGAGCTACTCATTTCAGTATGTCAAACGGCCCACCTCTGTGGCCTATAAGATAGGCCCGCGAGCAATCGTCCATTTTCTTCACCGGCCGCGGCGAGTCGTATGTCCCGCCTGCCGTGTCGCCGCGCACTGATATGCCCAACTATTTTAATTAATATCTCGAAATTTTACGTAGTTGTTTGAAAAATGGCCTATATAATTTTTGTTAATTTTTATCTGTTCTACTTATATTTTTCTTTTCGTACGTCTTACGCGGGACACCCTGTATATTTATATCATTTTTTCTTGTCCGATCAGATAAAATATTGGATTGTTACAACTTATAATTACACATCAGTTTTGTACATAAAATATGCGATTAAAGCAATATAAAAACCAATAAACTGAAGCTTTTATAATAGCAAATAATAGAAAAGCTGATATAAAGAAAATTATAGGTTATAGAACTGATACAATATATAGAATATTTTAATGTGAAACGAGTCGCACGCGAATAGACGCGACCAGTTTGCAACACTTTATGATATTTAAAATATAATCATATGATATTACAATTTATTCGGTTTTTTAATGTTACAACGTTTTATCGGAATTATATAATTATTTAGTAATACAGTATTATGTATGCAATTATTTTATGAGAATAATTATGCAATTATATGATTAATAAAATTTTACATATAACAATGAGAAAATTTTTTGATATAAAGTTTCTCATATCAAAACTTGCTACTTTCACTTTTTAAACAGATTTTTTGTTTTCACTTTTTTTGTGATTTCACTTTTCTTCGGAAAAGCTGAAGAACCGAAGTATGAAAATAAATCGAGAGAGAAGTATAACTTATATAAAGAGAGAGAAATATTATTTATAGTATAGTAGTATAGTAGTATAGTAGTATAATATAATAGTATATAAAATTGTATTATCTGTTGTCAAATCATACATATTAAAATAGCTGATTTAGACAACTTCTCTCCTTGTTCTAGTCTTTAAACTTTTTGTCATAGAATTTTTGAAATTTAAGATCGATTTTTTTTAAACTTTGTACCTAGGGATTTTCCTAGTCGCTGATTACAAATCAAAAGAAAATCGAAATTTTAAAATCTATACGAGTTTATACCACCTTAAATTTTAAAAAATTTAAAAATTTTGGTTTTTATTAAGAGTAAGATTTAGTGACTCAAAAAATTCCCACGACATATTATAAGAGATATTCAAACTATTTATTTAGATTTATAATAGAAAATATTGATTTTTCCTTTTTTTTTAAATTATAAATTTATAATAAAAAACAATGTAGAGAAAAAATCTTAAAAATTCTGAAAAATACTTTATGGTATCCTAAATAAGTGCCTAATTACCTTGACTATTTGACTATTTTGACTATTTGTTTACTTATAGTAATTATGCAAATAAAAACTTACGGTTGCTTACTTTTACTTACATTTTGGTTTGTTTTTTTAACTGCACTACTGAACTGAGGCAATAAGTTGAAGTAAGACAAGTATATTTTTTCTTACTCTAACTTATTGCATCTGTTCAACGGTACAACTGAAATAAACAAACCACTTGTATATGTATCAGAAACTCTATGAAAATAAAAAAAACGGCAATTAACCCTCCAGCTGCTTAACTCGTGATTTACGCGGGCTGTAAATTTGGCTCTTTTTTGCGCATCCCACAATTTCCGCGGGCAAGTGTTTTTCAATATGCTTTTCCCAGTGTAAGCTGCGTCCGTTCCTTTTATTCTGTTCCTTTGGCTTCATTACCGTCGTACTTATATATATTTTTTTAAAGGATTTTTCAAAAAAATTATCTTACTGGAGGGTTAATGTCAAGAAATTCGTAAATAAAATAATAACAAACTAAGAGAAAAAAGTGGGTCGCTGAGCTACCCCTATCATGCCGCAAAGGATTAATTTCACTTACCACAATCGTATTCGTCCGAATGATCATAACAGTTCATGTGACCATCGCAATGCTTCTCCATAGGGATACACAAAGTGTTAGAACACGTAAACTCGTTCTCCAGACAGTGATGTTCTATCTTTACGCATCTTTAGCAGACAATAAACAATAAAATGAAATATATAACTTCATTGTATGAAGTGCTTTCTCTCTAATTAATATAATATTATAATTAGAGATAATAATATAATTAATATTATACATTATATAAAGATTTTTTAGGTTGCTAATTACGAACTCATTGTCTAAATTAGAGAATTGAAAATGGCGGACCTAATATAATCGACTTGAAATTATGAAATTTACGTAACCTACACTCTCAAGAATATTTATTCAAATCTGAGGTTATTAATTATTAATTTGTTATCTAAATTAGAACATTTAAATCGGTGGATTTCAAATAGTCATTTAAGAAATAAAATGATGACATATTTTTCATCGAATTGTACATATAATATTTGACGTATTTTATTATATGTTCGTTGTGAAAAATAAATTACTGAAAATGACAAAAAGATCTGTTCGCTGGCATTCGAGAACTTGAACTTTTATAGTGTACATCAAGAGTATAAAATATTTTTAAAGTTGTTATGAATTGTAATTCATAACAACTAGTATTGTACTGTAGTACAATACTATTTTTTTATTTTTGCTACACAGTTTAAGTTTTTAGAAATCACAGAACATTAGAGAAATTCGAAATAGGAATAGACTAAGTGATGCTGCAGTGATCGGAACAAATGAGAATCCGAGAAGACAAAGTCTGAGAATAAACCGCATGAAGAAGAATTTTCCAAATCAGAGAAAAGATGATTTCTACGATTGCTTTCGTCATAGGGTAAACTTAGGTATTATGGCCATACCAGAAAAATGGCCATAGACTATAATTTCTCTAATAATTACAAAACATTGCGTTTATGTAATCAGTCACAAAGATAATCGATACTTATCATAGTGTATGTGTGTACATTTTTCGAAATAGCAAGATTATGAATATTATGCTATATTTTTATTTTCGATTGCCTATAAAATTTCTCATGTGTCCACTAAAACTTACTATAACGTCGAATAAATTACAGTTCAGCTACCGCAATCAACGTTAGATATGTGAATTAGATATGTAAGTTGTAATATAACATAATGTATTTTTATTTCCGTTTTCATTATTTGTTTATAAATACTATTATAAATACTATGACCGTCTTTTACTCACATTTTGGATAAGATAGCCCATTCTCATTCTAAATATTTGAACATTTATAGAACGAAAGTCATTATGTTTCAAAAATTACTTTCAATATCACAGTAATTAAATCTTAAGTTATTAAATCAATATATTTTGATCAAAAGATTGCATTTAGAATTTAATTTTTGTAATAAAATTATTTAGAATTGTAATAAAATTATTTAGAATTTAAGTTTTTATTTTATATGAATAATAGAAGTTTCTATTTTATATGTGCATTATATTTTTCACAAATAATATGTATTAAATATCTTATATTAAAATAAATATGTTAAATTATGTTTTTTTATTAATTTATAAAATAATAGATACAGAAACTTGAACATAAAATATTTATGGGCCATCTATTCCCTTATGGTCATTTTATCTGAAACATTTAGGTACACTGAAAGAAAAATATAATGATTTTAAAAAAATATTATTTGAATTAGAAAAACAATTTGTTTCAATACGTTTAATTAAATATTTATTTCAATATAATATTAAATATATTTAAATAAAATATGTATACATTATAAAGAATTATGTATACATTACAAAATTTTTGTTAAAAGTAACAAATTTTTAATATAAAGTAAAGAAATACTTATTTCAATATCTTTTAATATTTAATTTAAAAAATTTTAGATTTTAATTTAAAGTCTTCTTAAATCCAAATATTGTAATTTTAATAATAATAAATAATTTCTTTAAAAAAATAAAATATTTTTTTAAACAAAACAAGTAAATAAGTTTTTTAAAGGAAGAAAGTATGTTTCTTATCTCAAATAACAAGTATTTTAGATTAATAACGTACTCAAGATAGCACAATGAATTCCTAAAGTATTCCTGAGGTATATGTTTGCTGATTTTACTTGAAAACTTTAGATTACTTGATTTCAACGTTACATCATATTTAAAAATTTTCACTGGCACTGATGGGACTCGAACTTGGACCCTGGAGGCATCTCTGAGATTATGAGTCTTGTGCTTTAGTCACTACACTTCTTCGATCGATATAAAAGTCTAATATTTTGTCTATATGTCTATTATGTGTTATAATTAACACAGTAATATAATTTTTTGATAATATAATTTAATAAAATGATTTAATTTTAATATTTTTTCACACGATGATTATTTTTATGATTTCTACGTAAACTTCTAGTCCTTATTTATTTTTCTAAAGAAAAATCTCGTAATATAAAAATATATTTTTTTTATATCAAATTTGTTGAATACACCTTTCTTAAATTATAACTTTGAACAATATATTTTATTTTTATTAATAATAATTCCTTATATTGTAATTATATTTTCAACAATATATTTTTTATTATTAATAAACAATATCAACCAATTCATACATTATATGTAAACAAGCAGATTTATTTCAAATTAAAAAAAATTTCATTGTTTTCAGCTGTTTATTTAAAGAGAAAACCGGTTTATTAAATTGTAATATATATCTTTTTTATTTTTAAATGCATATTTTATTTAAAAAATTTAAAAAATTAAAAAAATTTGATTTTAAGTAATAATTATTTTGTAATTCAATTCATAATAATCATAATAATAATAAGTAATAATCATTATTTTGTAATTCAATTCATAAATTATTTCATATTACAAAATATTTTTTTAAACGAGATAAATATTTATTTCAATCAGCAAATTTGATATTAAAAAAATATAATGAAATATGTTTTTTCATTTTATGACATTTTTCTCTCACAAGGGGACCGTACATACCTAATGTCACGGATTTTGATGAACTTTTTTTTGGGTTATTCTAAAATACTAATGTACATTCTGTGCAAAAGGATTTTTGTTAATATTTCTTCGTTTCGGAGAAAAAAATTTACAAGTGCTATATGGGCCAAGCGAGTGACGAAAATCTCAAGTGCTTCAGTGGCCTCGATAGTTAAGGCGCAGTATGTCACCTTTTGGCTCGGATTCAATCCCCGAGCCATCCAATTTTTTTTTCGTTTTATTGTTATTTTTTTCATTCAAATTGTAAGACAAGGGCACAATGAACACAAAAGTACGAAAAAGGAATATATTAAACATGATTATAAATGACAAAATATTTAAAAATATGTTTTATGAAATTATGTTAAAATTAAATTATGTTAATCTTATGTTTCACTTATATTTGACGCTGTTTTTTCCATCCTCTGAAATTTCATATAGTGTTTGTTTTACTTTATAAATTTCTAATGTAAATTCCAAAGAAAAGGAACGGAATGATCCAAGATAGTTAGCAGATCCATGGCCGTTTACGATTACTTACTTTTGTCACAAAACTGCGTCTATTTGCTATGAGTGTAAGAAATGAAACGGTAAAATCGCTTCAAATTTAACGATTATCTCCAGTATACAGCTTTTGAGAAGTCACGCGTTAACATTGTCAGATGCATGTGAGCTTAGTTTGAACATCTTACTTTGAAAACTGGTTAAAAAAGGGTAATATATAGTTTGGCGCAAGAAAATTACCTCATACAAGTTACAACACGTTTACCATTCTCCATATTCTGTAAATCTAATACGAAAATCGGTAACGCATCTGATTTCTCGCATTCCGCGTCTAAACTCTCTCATTTAAATAATGTAACAACCGGTACTCAGTCTATAATAAATCTACGACTGACCGTTTCTAGATGTAATTTAAATATATTACTAAATGATTCGTTAACATTCAAATTATTAGAGAGATTTCTTATACGAGTGCGTAAGCCAAACTAGAATATTTCACGTGTTCCGATATTCAGGTTCGCCCAAATAAAGACAACCGTTGCAGGATTTAAAACTATCTTGGACCGTTCTATTCCTTTCCTTTGGAATTTACGTTAGAAATTTATAAAGTAAAACAAACACTATATGAAATTTCAAAGAATAGAGGAAACAACGTCAAATATAAATGAAACATAAGATTAATATAATTTTAATATTAACATAATTTCATGCAACATATTTCTTAATATTTTGTTATTTATAATCATGTTTAATATATTCCTTTTTCGTACTTTTGTATTTATTGTGTCCTTGTCTTACAATTTGAATAAAAAAAAACAACAATAAAACGAAAAAAAATTGGATGGCCCGGAGATTGAACAAAAGAGCCAAATCGAGCCAAAAAGATGACGCCGTGCCTTAACCACCGCGGCCACTGAAGCACTTGAGATTTTCGTCACACGCCTGGTCTATAAGGCGCTCGTAAAATTTTTTTCTCCGAAAAAGGTATTGACAAAAATCCTTTTACACAGAATGTATATTAGTGTTGTAGAATAACTCAAAAAAATTTCATCAAAATCCGTGACATCAGATACATGCGGTCCTCTTATCAGTGTAAGATATCCAATGCTTGTTTTGATATTTTTGTAATAAATAATTTTACTGAAGTATTTTCCTTCTAACTCTGATGGTATTATGTACTGTAGACTTCAGTGAAGTAATATGCTAAACGCTATTAAAAAATAATAAGAAATATATCTTTCTTGCATTTTAAAAATGTATGGCCGTCTTATCCGAGTTTATCCTATGACCACGCATTTTCGTGCAGCAGAATTACCTGTCTAGTTCCATTGCCGTTAAATGGTTCTTTTTGCTCAATTGCGTGATTCAAATTATTCATCTGTTGTTGGTAACGCTTGGAATAGCTTCATCAAGTTTGAGCAACTCATAATAAAGAACATCTTTGAAATTTCATCAAATACACAGGAACACTTTTTTAACATGGCTCACGAGATAAACTCGTTATTTACATCTTTTGGATTTATCGTATAATATCCACTTTTCATCCCCCGTTACAATTTTATGAAAAAAATCCTTTTCCTGAAGAAAATCCTTTGTTTGAATCGTGACAGCAGGGACATTGCCGTGTCACAGCGTCTCACTTTGTTTCTTGAAGCTGAAAACATGAGGGACTCAACACCCTGCCTTCTGTATTCTTTCAAGCTTCTTTAAGCGAACGAAAATAGCTTATTGAGTTATACTGAGTTTCTTAATAAATTCTTACTGCGTCTCGCAAGGATTTTTGTTCAATAGCTGCTATAATTTCTCGTCCTCATTTTTTTTCAACATTCCACTGCATTCTACATTAGTAAGATCAAAATTGCCACTTATATTGTAACTATACTCTTATCAATATATTTTTTTCTTATTAATTATTATTATTAATTATTATTATTTTGTTTTATTATTAATAATATCAACCGATTCATTATATTTATATTATATTTAAATAACTAGATTAATTTAAAATTAAAAAGAAATCTTATAATTTTCAGTTGCTTATTTAAAAAAAAATTGTTAACCCTTATTGTGCACACTTCAGTAGAATCGCATAATGGGCACACTGGGGTCTTCCGCGACCCCAGTTACAAAAATGCTGCAATAAAATTATTCGCTTTTTTTATTTGAAAAAATTCCAGGATATATTTGAAATATATGTTTATATGACAGAATAATTGTTCTAAACGAAATTTGATTTTAAATGAAGAAAAAAATTTGGAAAGTCTAAGAAACGTGAAAAATGACTTGATTTGCTCAAAAAATCATAACTGACACAATTTTTGATATTTTTCAAGGTAAAATTTAAAAAAACTACTCTCAAGACATATCTTTTTAAGAAAGAAATTAGTACAATAGCAGGATTTTCAAAAAAGGTATTTATTTTGAATATCGAAATTAGGATTTTTGTAAAAAAAAGCAAACAGTTTTTCCAAAATATATAGATTTATTTTATTATATTTTATTTTATTTTATTTTTTATTTTATTTTATAGATTTATTTTATTTATTTTACTTATTTATTTTTTCTAGGTTTTGTTTGTGAAGTTTATAAGGTATGAGATAAACAACTTTAAATATATTACAACTTTAAAACACTTATAAGTTGACAATGAATGGAGAAAATATATTTAACATAAAAAATTTATAATAATAAAATGAGAGTTGAAAAAACTAAAGAACAATAAAAAAGAAGAAATAAAAAAATAAAAAAACAAAAAGTAACGAAAAATCAGAAAACAAAAAATATAAGATATAGAAAAAATATAAGAAAAAAATAACTAACAAATAATAAACTATCGTCTCACTGCATTCACGTCGCGATCTTGGATATATCGACCCAACTAGTAAAATAATATTTTAAAAACATTTTAAAAAATATTTAAAAAAACGTTTCTAAAAATAATGGGATAAGTTCCTTTTTCTCATTAAAAAAAAAAACGTTTTTTTAACATTTAAAAAAATGTGTTTTTAATATTTGATAAATATTTGTTTGAACATTTAGGAAAATGTTTTTGTAATGTTTAATAAACGTTTGTTTTTATGTCTAGAGAAATATAAAAATATTTGTTTAAATACTTAAAATAATTTTTTTATATATTAATATGTATTTTTCTAACAGAAACTTCGTAAATGTCAACATTCATTGATCTTACTTGAAATTTAACGCTTAGCTGGCACTCTGGGGCACCAGCTTAATTTAACTTAATTCAGCTTCAATTTACTCTCCCCAATAGTGCGAAAATGATACTTGTGCCATCATTTATTGTTTGTCCAAGGAACCCTCTTTCTCCTAGATTACCTAGCGTAATTCTAGCGTCAATCTAGCTATGATATTCGAGTGAAATGAAGTAGCGCTATCAGAGAGCCCAGTGTGCCAACTATAATTATTCGAAATTTTTTCTAAATTTTTCCTATTGGTGTTTGTCATCAAGGCGTAAAAAAAGATAAATACATAATGTTGTATGGTATTTAATTGTTTCTTTTTTTCAAGAATGTATCATATTATTCCGGTTTTATTCGATGGAATATCAGTTACAGCTCGCCTACAGCTACTCGAGGAAGATCGTGAGGATAATTTTTGTAAATTAATCAAGTAAAATTTACTCATATCTAATAAATAAACAAGTATATTTTGAAAAAATAAGTAATATTTTTTTGGCTGAAATTCGTCTTTTTAACACTCCAAATAAATACCTTTTTTGAAACGGCCTCAAAATATAAACGACTATTAAAATATTTTTTCCTTAAAGTATTATATCTCAAGAATATAAAGTTAAATTTTTAGTTCTTAATATGAAAAAATGGAAGAGTTATGAATTTTTTAGTGAAAACAGTTATTTTTTCGTTTTTTTACGTTTTCGAATTTTTTTTTCATACTCAGTATTACATTTTATCAAAATAACCTATGATATCTTTTAAGTCGATATTTGAAAACTATTTTGGAATTTTTTCAAGTGAAAAACATCAATAGCTTCACGCAGCAAGCATTTTAGTGATTGGGGTCTCAAATAGCTCAGTGTGCCAGCTATGTGTTATTATGGCGAATGTGCCAGCTAAGGGTTAAATTATTTTATTCTAAATGTTATGTCATATTTAAAAAGTTTTATTAGTACCGGAAGAGGGGGATTCGAACTTGTAGCTGAAGGCACTTCTGTGGATTGAGTTTATTGCTTTAGGCATTACATTTCTTCAATCAACATATGTTTTATATTTTGTCTATATATGTTGTAATTAATGCAGTAATATAATTTTTAATAATATGATTTAATAAAATATAATTTGAGTTTAATAAAAATTATTATATAATTATTTTTCGTACTTTTATCGCTAATTTAATCCTTAACTAGTAAGATAAAGTCTACGAAACCCCGCACATTTCATTTTATTACCTTTAAATTTTTATAGTAAAATTTTTTTACTGTTAACTGTTATTAAGTAAACAAAGTTATAAAATATTATAAAATTTGAGTAATTATAAAAGAATACAATTAAAAAAAAGAAAAATTCATCTTATCACATATATATATATAAGATTTAATTAAATTAATTAAATTTATGTATAAATATATAAAAATCAACGCTCTTACTAGATACCAGATACTAAGCGATAGAGTATCTGTCTAATGTAACCATAAAATGTAAACGAAATTAGCTAATAATTTCTCACGAATTCTTAGAGTATCCTATGTAACGATTCGCGAAGTATTCATTATGATGAACTTCCGAGGAATATTTTAGAATAAATTAGAATAATAGACTCGGTTAATTCTTCAGGAATTCTTCAGATATTCATTTTGCTAATTCTTTAGGAGTATTTTTTAAAAATAAATTCTCTATAAACTTCTATTCATCTCTGTGCTACCAGGGTAGTGTTATTGCGTAACTGCGGGCTGCTAAACTAATAATTTTATAAGTCATCCTAAAAATCCTCCAGCTAATAGCGAAGATATCAAGAGGAATTATTATATCTACACTGGCCATAATACCACTCCTTCCTCTACTTTTTAAATGAGCTTTTTGAATGAGTAGCTTTTCCAAAGGTTTAATATTATTGGAATATTTGGAATGAATTATTAATGTAATATAAATGTTTAATAAATATTAAATAAATGCTTTTCTAAATATTGTTTTAAATAAAGAATTAATGCAATCTAAATGTTAAATATATGTTAAATAAATGTTATATAAATATTTTTCTAAATTATTATTTTAAATTAATAATAAATGTAATATGAATGTTTAATCAATATTGAATGCATAGTGTTTAAATATTATTTTAACGCGCATTATTTTAACATATGCATGTTATTTATTATACGTAACATTATTTTAAATAATGTTTTAATATAAAATAAATATTAAATAAATGTTAAATATTATGTAAATATTTTTTCTAAATCATTAATTTAAATGAAGAATTAATGCAATAGAAATATTAAATAAACGTTAAATAAACGTTATAAAAATATTTTTTTGAAATCATTATATTTAATGAATAAATAATGTAATATAAATATTTAATAAACATTAAATAAATATTATTGATACAATAATTTGCGCAATGTAATATCAATGAAAAATAAATATTTAAAAAACTTTTTAAAAGCATTGTATGCTGATTAACACGTTGACTGCCACGGTAATTTTCAGAATTCCGATCTCAGAAGCCATTTTGATTTAATCATATGGACAGACCATGAAAGAACTACGAGATAAATTGTAGTCGCCCAACCAAGAAGGCTAACTACGATTTATCTCGTAGTTGGCAATCAACGTGTTAAGGAGAACGCGCGAGGCAAGAATAAGTTTTTTCTTTTTAGATATAACATTTCGATTTCTTTTTTGTCAACTTTGTATCCTGCATTTTGAATTTTCCTATTTGGACAACGGATTCGTAATCAGAAAACTATCTATATCTATATTTTTGTAAAAAATATGATTTATGTGATTCCATTTCCGCAAATATATTTTGTCGGCTATTTTGAATTTCTAGCCCCAAAAACCTTAATATTCTAATTTTTATGTTAAATTCTCAAGAAGTGTTTGATTTATAAAGACTTAAAAAGTTTTTTTATAAAGATCTGTTGGAGTTCTCCGGAACCCCCACTTGGTCATCCACAAAAATGATAATGATCATGCGAGGGTTACTGTTTGTTACTGATACTAATTACTGATACTTGTTATTATTTGTTACTGGATATGGCTGATAAACATCCTTCTCATTAAAAAAATGTCAATTATCATCGAATAATTCATGAATGATAAGTAATAGCGATGGAATTGATCAATAATAGGTATCGACGAACCTGAAAGCGTCCACATCGAGACGATGGCATTTTTGCTTATTGACGGTGCAGAAACCGGCACATCCGGTGGGATCCTCAGAGTCATGGGGGATTCTGCATATCGGCACTTCCTCGTCAACAAGGGCAACGCACACTTCACCTTCGTAGCAGTCGTCACAATATCTGGTCGCATTAACGTTCTGACTCGCATTTTTCATTTCCGCGTTGGTCGACGGCGAAGAGATCTCCGGAAATGATGGGTCGCCTTTTAAAAGGGCACTCATGGTGAACGCGTCGACACTCGTCATCATCGTGGTCACAGTTGTTGAAGTATCGGTTGTATCTACCAAATTCGGCTCATCGTTGGAAATTACGGGCGTGAACGACTCGCCGGATGTAACGTTCTGTTCCGTCAAATTGTTCGTCGACGATTTCAGGTACTGCTGGATGATTTGAAGTTTTTCTGGTTCTGTAAAGAAAAGGCGTGACGCTCAGTCATCCAGCCAGAAAAGAGAAATCCTTTATCGTGTTTCTTCTGGAAACGGAAATATGAACTAGTTGTACTGAGGACTTTTGTTGTACTCTTTTGCAAATTAAAAAGTTCAAACAAAAACCTCGCTTCTCTCAAATATTTATCCACGAAAACAAATTTTGTATGAAAATTAGGGAGAAAGTTCATGCTGTTGAAATATTGAATTTTATTTCAAATATCTTAATACCGATTTTATTTACTCTGTTCAAATTTATTATAAAAAAAACAAGTTTATCAATAATTACAAAATTTACAATTTTGATAGGGAGTATCGCTATATTCTGTATGGCTTATTGTACACTCATTAGTCCGATTTGATAAATGCAGAATTATACCGGAGAGGAGTCACCAAAGAAGAATTATCAGAGAGAATGTTCAAGATATGTAAAAGCGTGTCTTTCTCAAATTTATGTATTGTGTTTTTAAGTTTTCATTTTAATTTATTATTATAGAGAAAAAAGAATTATAAAACAAAATTCCGTTTAGATTTTATATTGAGAAAGCGAAAAGAATGGTAAGATACCCTATATGAATTATCATTTATATGAAATATCATTTATTAAAATGATGCATTCGCTAATGTCGGCACTATCGTCTTATCGTTCGAGCAATTAAAAGTATTTGCATCCAGCTCATTCCAACCAATTCATTCAATTTTATACGTGTACCACAGACTTTTCTGTCCAGATAAACGGTATGTAAAGGCAACAACTTTACTAGACGATTTATAAAAATTGCATCCTTTATGAATAGTTCATATGATACTTATTTATCATGATACTTAATCCATATTTATCATATAAAATGACAAAATAGAAATTCGAAATTTAGAAGAAATACGAAACATAATACAACGTATCACGTAAAGTATCACGTATCACGTAATGCGAAAGTTTGTGTGTAATGTTTAATAAATCTCTTGTTGCATCAATATAACAAAAAAAATTTGTCATTATATAATATAAATTTAATGTATTTAATTAAATACAATATATATTTGTTTCATAAATTTAAGTAATTGTAAAGTTTTTATCGATTGTCTCACGTTCCAATAATAATGAAAGTTTATCTGAGTAGGTTTCATGATTCTCGAAGTAGGAATCGCTAGTTTAGAATTCGCTATAGTCCTCATTTTATTTGGAAGGGTGCGAAGAACAATTCGAAAACTTTCTTTGGAACTTTCAGGATTGCAGATATACCTCAGTCGTTCCCGAGAGACAGACGGTCATTGGCTTTTGCCACTTTTCATCGTGCACGACGACGCACTTATACTACGTGACCGCGCTTCAACTCAATCGACCGCGTGAGCGAGCGAACTACGGTCGAAGGAAACATTCTGTTGACCCCGCGGTTAAATTCATCTCGTTGGAGCAATTGCTACGCTTCGTCGAATTAAACCTCAGCCGTCAGTCTTTCCCGTTGCTGGCGAGCTGGATGCAAATACTTTTAATTGCTCGAGTGATAAGACGATAGTGCCGACATTAGCAAATGCATCATTTATTACCATATAAGGTGTCTTACCATTCTTTTCGCTTTCTCAATATAAAATCTAAACGATGAAATATTGAGATTAAATCTTGTCGTTAAAAAAAAGTCATCATCTCTATATTATTAAAATTACTTTTCGTTGAGAAAGAAACTCTAAACATATGACAAGATCAAGTCAGATGTGATTCATAAGATTGTAACACTTGTAAAAGGATATAAATTAGATAGATATATTTTGATAGATTTTCTGCTCAGTGGCTATCCAGCAAACAATGACATCAAATGACGTCTTAGTGACGTATTATTGACGTTAGAGACGTTAATAATACATCATTAAGACGTCATTTGATGTCATCTTGTTTGCTGGGTAGCAGTATACGCAGAAATGCGTCTTTATACAATAAGAAAAGCCGAAAAAGGAATACAATTAATATGCAATTATTGTAGTAATAAGAAGTAAACATTTTTATTAAAATTATAGCATAATAAATGAATATTTCTTAAAATAAGCATATTTTAAACATATGCTATTTTTATAATAACATTATAAGGTATAGATTAAATATTTTCTATTAGTTTAGTATTTCTGTCCGGGAATTTTCATATCGATACTGACCACAAATAAATATCGTTTAGAAAGTTAGTTTGCGCAGACATTTTTTGATAGTTACCTTGTTCATGAGATTTTAATTTCGGATAAGATGTTGATAATATTTTTCAATAAAATTATGTAAAACAAATCAATCAAAAATGATAATGGTGTGACACAATTCATTCTAAAGACGTTTATTTATCGACTTAATGTAAGTTGACTTTTATTCTAATATAAATTTAAATTGAAACTTAATTAATAAAACAGTTTATGTTAAAATTAAACAAGCATTATGCGGAACAATTGAATTGCATCGATTTTTATTTTAGAAAAATTAGTCTCTTATTACTATTAAAAAAATTAATGAGCGCAATTTATTAAATTTATATTACACAACAATAGATCTTTTTTGTTATATTGGTGCAGCAACAGATTTATTAAATATTACATTCAAACTTTCATATTACACTTTACATGATACCTTGTATTACGTTTTGTATTTCTTTCGAATTTAGAATTTTTATATTGTCATTCTACATTGTATTATTGCACCGGTTGAGGAGGGGCAACGGTAGAAACGGGCATATATGGACAACAGATCTTAAAGGATAGCAACCTTTGACTTTGAGAAATTAACAGCTGTACCATTTGATACAATAACAATGTTTCTCTCTGTAGTCACCGTGCGCTCGGGATCGCACCGGAGATATCACTTCCGAACGGCATCTCTGAGCGTTATCTAAGGAGAGGAGAGTGTCATGAGTCAGGTGAGGAGAGTGTCATGAGTGGAGCGTCAGGTAGCTCAGTGGTAGCTCATTCTACATGCTAAATATGAGTATTATATGAACCATTCATAAATAATGCAATTTTTACAAATCGACTAGTAAAGTTGTTGTCTTTATATACCGTCTATCTGGACAAAAAAGTCTGTCGTACACATATACAATTGAATGAATTAGTCGGATGTTCTGTTTTATAATTATTTCTCTATAATAATAGATTAAAATAAAAACTTAAAAACACAATACATAAATTTGAGAAAGATTTGCTTCTACACATCTTGAACGTCTTTTCTGATAATTCCTGTTTGGTAATTCCTCTCTGGTATAATTCTGCACTTGTCAAATCCAACTAATCATATAGAGTGCACAATAAGCTATACAAAATATAGTGATACTTCTTATCGGAATTGTACATTTTGTCGTTATTAGTCAAACTTGTTTTTTTTATAATAAATTTGAACAGAGTAAATAAAATCGGTATTAAGATATTTGAAATGAAGTACAACATTTCAACAGAAAAATTAGTTTTATTACTATTAAAAGATAAATGAGCGTAATGTATGTTACGCAACAGAATTTGAGTATTTTGCGAACGCTCTAGTATAACAACGTGGAAGATAAGTCAATGTACAGTTAACATAAGTGTAAGATGAATTAAACTACTAGGATAAATAAATAAACGTTTCGATCATGCGATTAACTCTTGGACTGAATCATATTGATCATATGATATCATACTGTGATTGACAAATATATATCTAATAATCTTATTTCTAGCTTACCATCAGACATTCAATAAGTTATCGTTATCATATGCTACACAATAAAATAAAAGATTTTGGAATAAAAAGTAGCTTTATTTTTAATAGTGTAATAAAAAAATAAAGAACAAACATCTTAAAATATCTTTTATCATATATTTTTTTATACACATGATAGTATGTAAATACGATAAGCTATAGTCGGGAAAATCTCTTATATATTTTGGAAAAGCAATATAACAATTAATAAATCTTTTAGTCTCATTTTTCCATCTAATAGCAATTCAGATCTTTTTACTAGCCTATCAAAAAACTTGATAGAAAAGTTAATTTACAATTAGCTTAGCTAAATTATAGTTTACGACAAAATAACGTTCGAAAATTTCGCATTAGTCACTCAACAAATAAGGACTCGGTATGATAAAAATTAATAATATTAAACATAAAGCGACATAAATGAGAAAGTGTACCTACCGAAAACGATGTACAATGCAACCCCTGCGATTCCCAGTAGAATTAATACGATAATCAGCAAGGGTATAAGCGAGCAGGAGCATCCGGATGTCTTGAGGGGACGAGCCAGGTGCAGCGTCCAACCACGGCGATGCTTGTCCAGACGTGCCGGATGCGGTGGCGGATCGTTTCTAACGCTTCGACGTAAATTAACGCGATTCTGCGAGGTCGGAGTGTGCGTTCGTACCGGCAAGGAATAGGCCCTCTGAAATAACGTGACAAACCCGGTTCTAAAATAGAATGTGGATTCATGAACAAGATACTCTTTATATTTATAGGAAACGATTACGTAAAGGAGTGTAAAATAGAAAATTAAAGAAAATCATCCTAGAAATATTGAAACAGACACTTCAAGGGATACCTTAAGTTCAGACAAAAATACTATATTCAGTGGAAAAAAGATTGCAACATATTTATCCTAATGAATTTCAGAATATGTATATCCAGTATCTAATAGAAAAGTATATCCTCTGAGAATTATTAAAAATAACTTCTTTCCTATTTAATTCTATATATGTTCTGAAATACATCGAAAAAAAAGTATAACGATCCTTTTTTTCACTGATCATATATAGAAGAAAAATAAGGAAGAGGAAAAATGGGATCGAAAGTATAAACGATGCTATAAAAAATAGGAAATAAAGGATCTTAATAAATTTAATCTTTAAAAACATTCCTCTACTTATATTTCCTGTATATACAATACAATTATTAAAGACAAGATTGGGAAAGTTATTTTTAATAAGTAATTTATTACTCGTTACTTATTGAAGAAAGTAACTCGTTATTCCTTACATATTGAAAAAAATAACTTGTTACCATTATCATTATACTATTACTCATTAGACTATATTTTTCTCGTACACGCTTTCATGCATGCACTAATCAGCGATCAATTTTCATATCGGAGCCGATAATATGCTTTAAAATCATTAATGAGTATAAATGTCACATCATCGTATCATAATCAACGTAATTTCGATACTTTACAGTGTATAACACGTTTTCTTTTTTATACGCTCCAATTAACACGATAATTTGCTTCTTGTTCTATATTATTATTATTATTGTTTTATTTAATGTTTTATTTTATAATTTGATATGTTAGTTATGACACGATATATGTGATATTTACATTCACAAACAATTTCAAAGCATATTATCAGCTTCGATATGAAAATTGATCACTGATTGGTGCACGTATGAAAGTGTATACGAAAAAATAAAGCCTCCATAATCAACGAAATCATGTATGTTACCGTGCACAGCTCCATGCACAACTTCATAAATGTCAGCGTATACAAAATCATTTATACAATCAAGAATCGTGTGACAAGTGCTTAACGACTTAACAATGACATTATTTTCGTTAATAAAGCGCTCGTCACACGATCCTCATGAGCCATACATGGTAATATACATGATTTCGTTGACTGTAAAGGCTTTATTTTTTCATATAATTCACAACGTATCAATTCATAACTTGCCATCAAACTAATAATAATGTAGAGCAAGGAATAAATTAACTGAAGCGTATAAAAAATTAATAAATAGCGTATAAATAATCAGTTGTATTAGTTGAAGCGTATAAAAAAACATGTTATACGCTGTAAAGCATCGAAATTACATTAGTTATGACACAATAACGTGATATTTACTCACAGATATTGGGAGTACAAATAAGTCTCCGCCGTTTTTTATCAAAAATTGGGCATTTATTGTGAAAGAACGGTACCTTATGTTTTATTCAAAGTATTGTCCATCGCTAGCCACTACTTTTTCCCATCTTTCTGGCAGCATACGGATACCGCGTCGAAAGAACGCTTCATCTTTTGAGGCTATCCACGAATCGACCCAATTTTTAGTATCTTCATATGATGTGAAGTGCTGCTCAGACAGGCCGTGCGTCATCGATCGAAACAAGTGATAGTCAGAGGGAGCAATGTCTGGTGAATACGGCGGGTGGGGTAAAACTTCCCAATTGAGTGTTTGCAAGTAGGTTTTGACCGGCGCCGGAACATGTGGACGAGCATTATCATGCAGGAGAATAATTTTGTCATGTTTGGAGTAGTAATGGGCGCGTTTTTCCTTGAGTGCTCGGCTTAATCTCATCAATTGTGTTCGGTAGAGAGCTCCAGTAATGGTTTCGTTCGGTTTGAGCAACTCATAATACACGATACCAAGCTGATCCCACCAAATACACAACATGAGTTTTTTTCCATGAATATTCGGCTTGGCTGTCGATGTTGAAGCATGGCCACGTGGTCCCAATGATTTCCTCTTCTTTGGGTCCCAATGATTTCCTCTTCTTTGGGTTATCGTAGTGGATCCATTTTTCATCACCAGTGACTATACGATGCAAAAAAACCCCTTCCGTTAATGCCTGGCAAGCAGCATTTCACATGTGTAAAATCGGCGTTCAACGTTTCTCGGCTTCAGTTCATATGGAACCCAATTTCCTTGCTTTTGAATCATTCCCAACGATTTTAAACGATGTGAAATTGCTTGTTGAGTCACTCCTAATGTAAGTGCAAGTTCTTGCGTTTGGCACGAATCTTCCTCCAATAATGCTTCCAATTCCGCGTCTTCATACACTTTTGGCTTTTCGCTACGTTCTTTGTCTTCGACGTCAAACTCACCGTTCTTAAACTTTTGCAACCACTCATGACAACTTCTCTCACTTAAAGCAGCCTCACCAAATGCTTCTACAAGCAATCGATGCGCCTCAGCTGCAGATTTCTTCAAATTAAACAAGTAAATCAAAAGTTCCCGCAAATGACGCTTATTCGGCTCAAAACTCGACATTTTCGCACGAAAAAAATTATGTGATGCTGATACAAAATCGCTAACATTTCAAGATTATGGTGTTGCCAGATGTCCAACCTTACGATATGACGTTTTACATAACAACATTTAAACCAATTTCAACCATAACTTATTGGTGGGGCCATCTTTTGTCAAACGGCGGAGACTTATTTGTACTCCCAATATATTTCACAGATATTTACTCACAGATATTTACTCACTGATATATTTCGAAGTATATTTCATATCGGCTTTGATATGAAAATTGATCGTTGATTAGTGCATGGAAGCGTATAAAAAATATAGCCTTCATAATCAACTCATGTATATTATTATGCACGATTCCATACACCCCTTTATAGAAAAATATTACTAGTAATTAGTAACTAATAATAGTAATTAGTAAAAAATAATAGTGATGAGTCATTTTTCAGTGATTCAGTGATTATTTGGCAAATTATTATATATAGTACATTTTCTGTTAAATTTCCACAAATTGACCTATCAGAATGGAACAATTTAATATTTAATTATTTTTGAGGATTGTGTGACGAGCGCTTTATTAACGAAAATAATGTCATTGTTAAGTCGTTAAACACTCGTCACACGATTTTTGATTGTGTAAATGATTTTGTATACGCTGACATTTATGAAGTTATGCATGGAGCTGTGCACGGTAACATACATGATTAATAAAATTTAAATAATAAAAAATTTAGTATTTCATATTTTGCGTTTCGATCTTATACACTGTTAAATATTGGAGGGTCAAATTTAAACCAATTTTTTGAGTTAAATAATATTTAGTCATTTTTAACTATCATGTGTGTCAACATTTACTATTTTAACACAAAATATGTGTTTAAAAAAACAACCACATCTAATCAACCCATTTAAAACAATATTGTCATTTTTTACTAAAACAAAGGTTACATTGTTGTGTACAAACGTGCACATAATAAAAAATAAACTAAATTTTAGTTAAATTTAATACATTTCTTAAGTTAAATTATTTAATTCCATTACATTAGTTAAATTAACGACATATTTAGTAGGAGCAGTGACGACTTATAGGAATGGTTAAAAATAACTCAAATTGAGTATAATTTGACACTACGGATTTAACAGTGTAGTGGTCACCTTTTTTCATCCTTTTTCATATCGCATTATCCCTTGCTTAAAACCTGAATAATCGAACTAAAACTAAAACTTGTGGTGCCAATGAGCTGTAACGATACTTTACTGAATCATGATTATAATATGCTCTTGTATCGTTCAAACAACATTTAATGGCATATTTATTGACAATATTTATAGACAAATGATACAAGCGACGCAACGACAATTGAAATGCGACTGATACTATTATAATGTATATCAGCGAACCCTAACGATATGATTGCTCTTAGATTTTTAATTAAACATTATAACGAACTAAGGCAAACAATAAATTAGTTGAAAAATACAAAATATGAAACAATTCATACTAAATCATAAGAAATGCTTATCTATCTTAATGCTTATCTATCTTGTTATTAGGAAATAATTTGCATCAGTACTTCATTAGAAGACATTAGAAGACACTAATAATACATTAGTGATTATCACTGAATTACTCTGTAGCATTAGTAACCCTGTAGTTTAAATCTTAAAATCATGTGCTACTAGTAATAAAACTATTGAGTAATAGTAATTTATTACTAACCAATTAATAATACTTTTTGTAAGAATATAACTTTATAAATGATAGCATATACGAAATCATTCACACAATCTCGAGGATCATGTGACGAGCACTTACTGGAAAAAGCTTGTAACGGTAAAGACGTTACAAATAATTCATTATTTTCTAACCCTGATTAAAGATAATATTTACAATTTGTGAGTCCGTGTAATCAGTCCTGAAACAGATTTGTTTCTTCGAATTTCAAGCGTTGGTAAATAGTTAGCATTAGCCAGTGCATTCCATCCCACTGGCTTGTTATAGCTTTCGTAATTTTTGCCGAACACCTCTCGACACATCGTTCGTTTACGACGACGCGTCTCGCCGCAAGCCGCTGCTTTTACGCTGGGCTATAGATAGACGTTTTCCACTTCCGTTCTGTTTTGTTTCTTTACGTCGGTGCAACGCCAGACGGCTGCCGTTTCTTCTTCTTTCGTGGCTGTCAGCTCCGATGAATGCTGGAAAGTCGCCGACGAACGGCCAGCCGTTCCGGCGAATCGCCGACGATGGTGCCGACGTATAAACTTGAATCGCACATATCAAAACGCACATTCGGTATAATTTAGCCCACGACTTGCTTGTTTTTAGTGCTTTATTTATCGCTAGCTTTAATCAGTCTCCTGCCTAATTTATGTTTAATCTCTCCGTTGAGCGAAGTTTCCGATATCAGCTATCTGTATAATACGATGATTATTTCTAGATATACATTGAACAATCAAACACATTATGTGATTTTTAGACTTTTTAATATTCTTTAATGCAACGCCCCATTAATTATTACTGCAATAGAATTTATACGAAAACGATGTATATGATAATTACATTGTTCGACAAATTTTTACATTTTTTTACTTTACGAATGCAAATACTCATTTTCAACGTATTTTCCCGAGTCGAAATTTCAGTTCTACTTTGAGCCTGCAAATACTATAGAAATATAAGACTTATAGGATTAATGAAAGATATCTTCAGGTATAGATATTGTGCTCCTTTAATGCTATAAATTGGCAGTTATTTCCGTTTCTATCAAGTTTCTACCAGGTTCTACAAAGTTTTTACCAAGTTTCAAGCTTGAAGGAGGACTTATTGGAAGCCTCTAAAACGGCTACAAATCCTATTCTTATAAAACTCTAGAACGACTGCAGGTCCTACCCAAACAGCACAAAAATTTTTAAAAAACATTTACAAGATTTATTTAAATATTTTTCTCTTTTCCTAAATTATTCTTAAATTTTCACTCTCTCTCTTTATTGTTTCACATGCTACTTAATTCAAGTTTAAATTGTACTTCGAAAATTTGCTTACCATTGGGATTTGAATCTGAAGACCTCTCGTTTTTGAGTCGTTCACCTTATCTATTGCGCCAATTGTCACTTTGAGTTAGAGGTGCTTCGTATTGTATGTATATCCATGTATGAAAACAATTTATTTAAAAGAAGAGAATAGATCCTTTTAAATGTAAAAAGTATGTAAAAAGTATATTTAAAAAAGCATATTTAAAAAATATTTGCTTGTTTTAAAAGTAAAATACAAATTAATTATTTTGTAAATTTAAATAAATTGTTTTCTGTTAATAAAAGAAATTTTAATTTGAAACACAAAAAAGATACTTTTAAAATTAAAAAATAATTTATTTAAATTAATAAAATAATTTACTAGTATTTCATTTATTTTTAAAACAAGCAAATATTTATTTAAACATAGTTTTTAAGTAAAGAAATCATTTGTTTATTCTTATACAGGGTGTCCCGCCACTATCGCATTATCTTTTAAGGACGGATTCCTGAGGTAATTTAAAGAAAAAAATCCTAATACAAAAATGTCGAAGCTATAATATTTTACAAATTATAAACGATTAAAGTTGACCAATTATATAGTTCGTGCGCTCAGGTACGGTACAACACACAATAGTACAGATGCATGTACATAAGTGAGAATTTGCATAAGATATGAAATTAGTTGTAAATCCCTGAAAGAAACGCCAATGTGTGACAGCTTACTGATTCTCATAAATGTATTGTGTGATTATCCATAATATTTTGACGAAATTGTTATTTGCGATGTTTATTTAAATGATAGAAAAAGCAGTACCATTGTATGTTGTATCGTACGTAAGCGCGCATACTTTAGCCAGTATAATTAGTTAACTTTAATCGTTTATAATTTGAAAAGTATTATAGTCTCGCCATTTTTGTGAGGATTTTTTTATTCAAATTACCTTAGAAATCCGCCCTTAAGAGATAATGCAGTAGTGACGGGACACTCTGTACATAGATATTTTAAATCAAAGGGATCATTTTTTATCTAGAAATTCATAATTTTACATTTTACAAATTTAGAAAAATATTACTTTATATTTATTACATTCCACATAGCGCAGAAAAGTCAGAAAGAATTCAGTCGTATGTCACCAATTTTGAGTTCATTTTTAAATGCAAAAAGAATTCTTTTTTACTAAACTGAATTCTGAAGAACTTTTTTGTATCTGAAAATGAACTCAGAATTGATGACATACGACTGAATTCTTTTTTAATTCTTTTTGAATTCTCTGTGCTATCTGGGATGTTTTCTAAAATCTAACAAATCTTTTTTAAGTTAAGAAATTATATTTAACAAATATTTAAAATATATTTCTTTAATTTAAAGAATTTTTTTCAATGTATGTATACATCACCAATTTAAATTTCGATTTTCTTATTTCTTCATTAATTTAATAATTATAAATAATTATATTTATTTCTTTCATGTATAATATTTATAAAAATATTTATAAAATATTATTAAACATATTTATTTTTTGTTTACTATAGATATTGTATAAAATATTTAGTCTATATTTTAATAATATTTTAATAATATTTTAAATAAGGATTTTGATACTGTTTTCCTTTATATTTATAAAATATTTATTGGGAGTGTGCATTAATTTTAAAAGATTTTCAAGAGATGGTGTAACTAATATTATATCGCATCAGGCCATATTGTTGCTACCTTCATGTCAAAGCACCATCATGTGCCTCTAGTTTTCAGTATGTGTCATTTTGCCGAAGTGTAAACAATGTTGTTTACACAACATTGTTTTTTTTTTAGCATTAAATATGTCGAATTTTGTGTCAACAAAACGCAATTTGCGGAAAGCTTTGCTTTTTTGCTTCCATTTGAAAAAAGGTGCTGCTGAAAGTCAACGAATGCTGTCGGAAGCTTATAGTGATTATACTCCATCGATTTCAACATGTGAGTACTGGTTTCGATACTATAGAAAAAGTGATTTTGATACGGAAGACAAGGAACGTCCAGACCAGCCGAAAAAGTTTGAAGATGAGGAAGTGAAAGCTTTATTCGATCAAGACCCGAGTCAAACGCAAGAAGAACTTGTAGAATCATTAAATGTTGATCGATCAACGATTTCCAGATGTTTGAAGGCCATTAGAATGATTTAAAAACAAGGAAATTGGGTGCCGTATGAGTTGAAACCGAGGGACATCGAAAGACACAAAATGATCTGTAAATTGCTTCAAAGACATAGAAGAAAAAGTTTTTTGTATCGTATCGTGATGAAAAATGGATACGCTACGATAATCCGAAGCAAAAATCATGGTGCAGGCCAGGCGAACCATCAACATCGACGGCAAAGCCGAATATTTATGGCGCCAAGCTCATGCTCTATATTTGGTGGGATCAGCCGGGTGTAGTGTATTATGAGCTGCTCCAACCCAACGAAACCATCACTGCGAAACGCTACCAACAACAATTGATGCAATTGAGCCGAGCATTGAAGCAAAAAGATTACGCGAAAAGACATGACAAAGTGACTTTCCAGCACGACAACGCTCGGCCACATGTTACGAAACCGGTCAAGGAAACATTAGAAGCGCTTAACTGGGATGTCCTACCATACCCGCCGTATTCTCCAGATATTGCTCCTTCCGATTACCACCTATTTCGATAGGTGACTCATGGCCTGTCTGAGCGGCGTTTCCATTCTTATGAGGATACCAAAAAATGGGTCGTGGATAGCCTCAAAAAATGTATCGTTCTTTCGACGTGGGATCCATCTATTACCAAAAAGATGGGAAAAAGTAGTGGCTAACGATGGACAATATTTTGAATGATCAATTTGTAACCATTTTTTCATAATAAAGTCGTATTTTTACCAAAAAATCCCTTAAAATTAATGCACACTCCCAATATATAATATTTTTAAAAAATTATTTAAAATAAATATTTATGAATCTTTATCATAAATATTATGTGCTGTGTGGGTATGCTGTAAGCGTTTCCCGAAAAAATATGAAAAATTTAATATTAAATTATTTCACATATTTTCTACTAGTAATGAAATTCAACGCACTAAATTATAGGAAGAATATGTCAAATAATTGAATATTAAATAACCTAATAAAAATAATTGTGAATTTTTTGACATTTTTTCTATAATTTAGTGCGTTGAATTTTATTATTCTAGTAGAAAATATTATGACCCGGTGCGATGTATACATCGTGAAATATGGCTCACTAAAGACATCTAGCGGAAAACGCTCAGAACTTTTTACTTCACCTAATATATTTTATTATTCTAGTAGAAAATATATGAAATAATTTAATATTAAGTAATTTTTAATATTTTCTGAAAATATTTATAACACAAAATCTGATATCGTTCTAGATACATGGTAATTTATTATTATAATTAACACTATTTTTATTATTACATTACCTATTTTATTACATATAATATAATACACTTTATATTATAATACAGGGTTAATCCTAAGTTATTACTTTGAATTTCTGACGAGATCCGAGAAAAGTTAATTTCTTAGGCAACAAAAATTTTTGTTTTAATATTTAGAAATATTTTTCTATTTACGATTTTGTAATGAAACTTATATAGTCCGTTCAAAGTAGACTTTGATGTTTCGATTACAAAAAAAGGACTTAAAAATATTAATTTTTGCCTAAGATATTAACAAATAAAAATGCTTGAATCTTCCAGATCAATGTTCCAAAATTGTTACGTAAAAAATAGATACTTATATATCGTAAATATACAAAGTCGATTTGCAGACGAAATCTTCTGTGTTGTACGTAAATAATGAGAATCAAATGTACTTTGAAGAAATTTAATGTTTTATTGAAACTACGCATCAAAAGTGCTGTCAAATAGATTTGTCGATATCAACAAAAAGAAAAACATTATGCGATTATACAGAAAATTGCGACTGACAATATCATTATTTGAAGTAATAATAATGTAGCGGACATAAGTTCCTTTTTGCAGAAATGTCATAAAACTAATAATTTTATAACTATTCCAATAGAATCTGTAATATAAGTATGTATCTATATTGAAGTCGATAACATTTATATATGCCTATTAATAAAAAAAGAAATAGAATAAAATATCCTAAAACTTTTAAACTCCTAAACTCTTTTTAATAAAATATTCTTTAGTATATTTTATATCGTCATTAGCAACATTACTTTTTAATAAAATATCCTTTAGTATATTTTATATCATTGTTAGCAACTTGTAGCATAAGAAATATTAAAAAACTCATTAGCATTGCGAAGTTTATAGTAGACTTAAAAACTTCGCTGCATAATTTCGTCTCCCGCGCTATAAGGCTTAAAATAGGTTTTCGTATTACTATAAGATTAATAGAGCCCAAAAAACGTTGTTAGCAGCGCTATGATAGAACTTGTAGTAAAAGGAATATTAAAGGATCCATATATTAGCACTGCGAGATTTATAATAGACTTGAATTTCTACTCGGGTTTAACCGTTAAATACGAATTTGTTCTTTAAATTTGGCTATTATGTTATAATTTTGAGAAAAAATAGGGTCAGAAATGGTAATTTGAAGAATTTAGAAATATTGTAGAAGCAGCAAAAAATTTATTTTTTAAATTTTATTAATGTCATGTAAAAATATATACTTTAAACTTTAAAAAACATTTTTTTTTATTTCTGTACGACTTTTTGTTTGGCAAACAGCCAGATTACTTGATTTAACTAATCTTCAAAAATTAATATCTCAATTATTATTACAATATCGCAAAATGATATGCGACGTTTTTATTTACTTCAAATCATGCTATGCTCTCATGAGCGGTGGCAAAAGTCTAGAACATTCTGTGTAAAATAGAATATCTATCTGTCTGTTTATATGTACCTTAATGTTTATATGTACCTTAATGTTTCCTAAAACTTTTAACTGATCTGAATCAAATTTTGCATAGTTACTCTCTCTAGGACTCCGCGGAGAATATTGGCTATCATAAAACCTGGTTACACCCTTTCCTCCTAATTTCATCCTCTTGACACTTCGTGACAACCTATACAATGCCGGATTGTTTAAATTAATAGTCTACATTATGGACTGACAGGTATATACAATTATTAAAATTATTGCTGTTTTATTTAGTAGTTTATCTAATTTACTTTGCATATATGTATATTATTATAGTTCTTATATGTATACAGGGTGTATCGAAAGTCTCATCCTTTAATCCCTTGGATCTTGGAAATGACTTTAGATATATCAGGACCTTGAATAAATTCTCGCTGTTTTCCAATAAATGACGTTACCAGAACTGCGTGCGTATAGTTTAAGATGGTAACGCATCTATAAGGAAATACCAGGAAGGTATCTATAAGCAAGCTTGAAATTCAGTGTATGTAATTTCGCCGAAGTGTAAATAACTTTTTTTTTCATAGTGTTAAACATGTCGAGTTTCGTGCCAAAAAAAGAGTATTTGCGGGGATTTTACTGCACTACTTTATTCAAAAAAAATCTGCAGCTGAAGCACACAGAATTCTTGTTAAGACTTACGGCGACCATGCTCTGTCGGAAACAACATGCAGAGATTGGTTTAGACGCTTCAAAAATAATGATTTTGATGTTGAAGATAAAGAACGCTCTGGCGCACCGAAAAAGTTTGAAGACGAAGAATTGGAGCCATTACTTTATGAAGACTCATGTCAGACGCTAGCTGAACTTGCAGAATCATTAGGAGTTGATCATACAACGCTTGCTTCGCTACGTGTCGCAGATGTTCAGACGGTCTCGCTGTTTATTTTCCTCGAAGACGCGTTGTCTTTTAACACTCCGTTTTACGGTCCTATGCGTTTCTTGTGTTTTTCGTAACAATCTCTTTTTGATCGTTACAAATAAATAACCTCTTATTGCAACTAAAATATATTTTAATAAATATATTTATTTAGATTAAATAAATTTTTTTATTAGTATACCACATCAGAGAGAATCTAAACAGAATGGAGCGGATCGTGTTCTCTTCTTTGATTGGTGCTGCCATTAATTAGGTAACTTTCGTAAATATTATATATATATATATATATATATATATATATA
>NW_022639451.1:7462556-7465905 GCF_010583005.1 Odontomachus brunneus
TATATATATATATATATATATATATATATATATATATATATATATATATATATAATCTAAGTTGTGTTTGTAGTGCTTGTACTCTTTGCACGTTTTGCACTTTTAATAAGACAGACCTGAAAGTGTTAACAAATAATAGTTATAAAAATATATTAAAAGAAATAAGAATTATGGATGCATCAACTACCTAGATAGCCAAACCTGCGCGAGCAGATTTTACATAGATTCTTTTAGCAGTGTCTGTGACAGAAAGGCAACAGATTGCACACAATTTTTAGTTTTTTTAGTTTTTTTTAAACAAACCTGTGCTATACCATGCTCGCTCGCTCTCCATTCAATTTCGTATTACATATATTTATACACATTGTAAATAAATAACAACACATTTTATAAATTTATGACGAAATAAAAGTTAAAATAAAAGCACATTTTCTTTTATTGTATTACTAACACTATAATTTTGTCAATATATCTGTTCGTAGCACTATAATATTATATTCGCAAAATATTATTGTGTGTGAATGAATAGTTCTATCCAATCCATTCCAATGTAGAAGAGTAAATAGTACATTTTTTAATTGTATCTTATAATACAGTAATTTAAACAGGTCCCATACAGCACCAAATGTCTGAAATACATCCCAGAGACGTTCCAGAGACAATATGTCTGGGATGTCTCTGAAATGTTTTGGACATTTGTGCTGTATGGGTATATATATATATATAGTAATCGAGATCTAAAATTTAAGGAGATTAAATTTCTCGCGCGTTATCAAAAGTTAACCAATTAATGGCGGACTTCCGCTCCACTTTGTCTAGATTCTCTCTGTACCACATCATTCTGTCTTTATCGCTCTTTAGATATATACTTGTGGTCGGAAAGTTTGTTTGGTTTTTTTGTAAGTTTCGGGACCTATCCGTTTTGTCCAATGAGAGAACTTTTATTGGAAAATAAATTCTTCCATTGAATAAAAAAGATAGGTTCTTAAACTTACAAAAAAAATCAGAAAACCTTATCGACTACGAATGTATAGGATAAAAAGACATGTTAGAACTAATTAACACTGATAACGTACTCCCCAAATGTACCTTATGCAATCTCTGTGCTTCATTCCTTAGTACCGCGTACATTTAAACATAATTCCACACATACACATAATTATTACACAAAGAGAATTAATGATCCCTATATTTAGGGCAGATTTAAAGACTAGGGATGATCGCCATGAAATTCAGCGGTAAAACGGACTTACCTTCATTTTACCTTTATTTATAACTGTTCTACTCTCGACCACTAACTACTAATCAAACACGATTATATTTAATGACACGCGATAGAAACGCGAACGGTCACGATAACCCGATACATTCCATGGAATGTCAAAGATACTAATCGACTCACTCGTGTCGCGAAGCTCTGAAAAGACAAGTTTCGCTTTCTTTCTTTCTCTCACTCTCTTGTTCGCTCATACGTATACTCGGCACGCGCGGCGTGCACGTGTGCACTAGTGACGTAACATATTACTAGTCGCTTATTGTGCTTCACGTTCGTATATACCTCCTGATGTAAATCCATTACCGTTAGAAATGAGAAGAACTTCTGAAAACGTTCAACGCCCAGTTGTCACGAACTTTAGCAAAAATATTCCAAATAATGTCAAATAAATGTCCTCCAATAGATTTGCACCGATAACAATGTTTAATGCCAAAAAGGTTTAAATAAAGTTATATATAACTGTCGCCAACTATTTTTATTAATATCTCAAAATTTTACGTGGTTGTTTGAAAAATTACCTCTACAATTTTTGTTCAGTTTTATCTGTTCTACTTATATTTTTCTTTTGGCACACCTTACGCAGGACACCCTGTATATATATTATTTTCATAATTTCTGTTTACATTATTTTAATTCGTAATTAAAATTTAAAAAAAAATATATATAAGATCCTAAACAAAATATTTGTCAGTAAATAATATCTGTCAAAAAAGAGAACACAATTCCTTGTAATCGAACATAAGAAATATAGGGAAAAACAAAATAAATAGAGACGCTTGACGCTTTCGTGAGACATCTTCTTCCGGAAACGAACAAATAAAGGCTGGTAAGAAATAGTACAGTCAAAGAGAGTGAGAGAGAAGAAAAGAGTTCGGCTATTTCGTTAGGCAGAGGAGAGGATCGAGAGAAACAAAGGCATTCAGTAGCGTAGAGCAAATAAACAAAGACTATTAACATAGGCTATTTGTATAAGTGATTAAATATTATTATAATTATATATATATATATATATATATATATATATATATATATATAGAGAGAGAGAGAGAGAGAGAGAGAGAGTATTTTATACTCTTTATAATAATATAGTATATTCAGATTTTCTCTGAAAATTTTCTATCTTTTAATTTATCCCTATCTCTTCCTATTATTTTTATGTGAATTTAAATATTTTTATATATTTTATATATTTTAAATATTTTTATGTATTTTTTCTATATTCATATTTCCAACTAAAGATGTAAAATCTAGAACTAATATTTTTATACAATTATCGAAAAAAAATAGTGACTGAAGAGTAAAGAAAATATGGAATAAATGAATTAGATAAATGATTCAGGATATAAGAATGTAATTAATTTAATAATAATTTAAATTTAATAGACAAATTAGAATTAAAATTAATGAATATTTTTACTTTTAATCATAAAAAAGAAGCAGATAAAGAAATAAGAGTTTATCTAAGACGAACGAACATCTTACCTGAAAAGGATTTTGATCCTTGAGATTAGTGTAAAAGATTGGCATGTCCTTGCCGTACCAGCGACCCTGCGAGTAGATCGAATTAACCCTCATATCGGTTTCGTTGTTTGGAACGTCTAGCAACTTATTTTGATTACTTCCCGTTTGGTCCAGCATTTTATTGTTTCGCGCATTTGCCAAAAGATTGACCGCACCTTCTGTCAAACGCGGCCCATTCTCACACATGGGAACAGAGCAGCTTCTTCTGGTACCAAGATCTCGTAGACTCGTCCTATTCAAAATCGGATAAATCTTGATGTTTTGCGATCTCAGGATTGAATCACGAAACAGGAAATTAGGCGCGTCTGGATCTTTGTCCCGATGATTGCTTTTGTTCTCTCTCAAGATCGTGTCCTTACTAGCGGCCAACTCATCAAGCTTCTCACAAGAATTCGTATTAGCCAATTTGCTCTTGCACTGTTTGCAATCCTTTTTCTTGCGCCTGCGATTTGGTCTGCGATCGGGTTGCTCTGTTGTCTCTCGTGACGAATTTTCGTTTTGCCGAGATAACGAGGATACGTTCGCTTCAACGTTCTTGTGCAGGTTTCCTGA
>NW_022639451.1:7465915-7472516 GCF_010583005.1 Odontomachus brunneus
TATATATATATATATATATATATATATATATATATATATATAGAGAGAGAGAGAGAGAGAGAGAGAGAGTATTTTATACTCTTTATAATAATATAGTATATTCAGATTTTCTCTGAAAATTTTCTATCTTTTAATTTATCCCTATCTCTTCCTATTATTTTTATGTGAATTTAAATATTTTTATATATTTTATATATTTTAAATATTTTTATGTATTTTTTCTATATTCATATTTCCAACTAAAGATGTAAAATCTAGAACTAATATTTTTATACAATTATCGAAAAAAAATAGTGACTGAAGAGTAAAGAAAATATGGAATAAATGAATTAGATAAATGATTCAGGATATAAGAATGTAATTAATTTAATAATAATTTAAATTTAATAGACAAATTAGAATTAAAATTAATGAATATTTTTACTTTTAATCATAAAAAAGAAGCAGATAAAGAAATAAGAGTTTATCTAAGACGAACGAACATCTTACCTGAAAAGGATTTTGATCCTTGAGATTAGTGTAAAAGATTGGCATGTCCTTGCCGTACCAGCGACCCTGCGAGTAGATCGAATTAACCCTCATATCGGTTTCGTTGTTTGGAACGTCTAGCAACTTATTTTGATTACTTCCCGTTTGGTCCAGCATTTTATTGTTTCGCGCATTTGCCAAAAGATTGACCGCACCTTCTGTCAAACGCGGCCCATTCTCACACATGGGAACAGAGCAGCTTCTTCTGGTACCAAGATCTCGTAGACTCGTCCTATTCAAAATCGGATAAATCTTGATGTTTTGCGATCTCAGGATTGAATCACGAAACAGGAAATTAGGCGCGTCTGGATCTTTGTCCCGATGATTGCTTTTGTTCTCTCTCAAGATCGTGTCCTTACTAGCGGCCAACTCATCAAGCTTCTCACAAGAATTCGTATTAGCCAATTTGCTCTTGCACTGTTTGCAATCCTTTTTCTTGCGCCTGCGATTTGGTCTGCGATCGGGTTGCTCTGTTGTCTCTCGTGACGAATTTTCGTTTTGCCGAGATAACGAGGATACGTTCGCTTCAACGTTCTTGTGCAGGTTTCCTGAGAGATCACAACGATTTCTGCAGGATATCTCGGTGTCATCTCCGATTGTTCTGGACACCGCTCGCTCGAAGGAGTTCACGCTGTCGCGATTTGCACTAATTCCAGTTGAGGAAGATAACGTCGAATTCTGTTGGAAAGATTTTTCGATCACGGGAGACGTGATTGATGTTTCGTTAGTCCAAGCTTGCTTGGTGAAATCGGTCGATCGGCAATTCTGAGTTTCTCGGATGTTCTGAGTCTCGTCAGGAAAGGATGCTCGCTCGGAAATTTTGAAAGAACTCTCCGTGGTGGAGATGTCTTCGTACACGTGACTCTCGGGATGCGTCGTGATTTTGGTGAATAAAGAATCACCGTCGACCGTGTCCATGTGAAGCTTTCGATCGCAGTAATGAGACTCGGATGTGGACTGCTTTTCTTCTACGCGCGATTGCTCCTCCTCGTAACCTTGATTCTCCATCTGAAACTAAAACGGAAACAAATATCTTAGCGCAAGTATCTTAATTCTTTCTATCTATATGATAACAAATATGATAATAATTTGAAAAACTCAAAATAAACTACAAAGTTTACCAAGGAAGTTACTTTAGTAAACTTGTTGTGATTTCGAACAAAATTTTATTTTTATAGTATACTATAAAGGTTACTTTAAGTGAACCTAACCGCTAAAAAATGTCTTTTTTATCCAAAGTGGTCACTCATCCATGTTCTGATCACGCTAAGTGTTCGTTAATTTAACGATCGAGCGGCATGAAGTGATCTCAAAGGCTCTAAGAACGTTCTTTGGACTTGTGCTTATATAATATATTCTTATAGTATTCACAGAACATTATAATATATTTACTAGTAAACATTGAAATGACGAAACAACATTAGATATGTAACGAATATTGACAAAGTATATTAGCAAACTAGTTTCATTATTGCTTTTAGACTTTTAACGAAATATTATTATGATTAATGCAAACAGATTAAGATTAATGTAAATAGTTTAAGACAAATTACTTAAAATTAAAATCTAAAATTATCAAAATCTCAAAAACTTTTGAAAAATTCTATTTTAAATGATAATACTTTTTCATTCAATAACATGGTTTTCTTCGAAATAATAGAATATTTAAAAAATGATAATTTACATATAAATATATTATTTTAATGACATACAAACCACAGTCAAACAAGTAGGAATATTAAATGCTATATAGTTGTGTAAAACTATATATGAGTTATATATACAAAGTATCTGAGACCACCCGTACACCCCTTTTATTTCGGAAACAGAGCATTTTAGAAAAAAACGTTTCAAAGAAAAGTTGTATGGTTTCGAGGTGTACATAAGATGGTATCATTGATTTGACCTTGGATGGCGCCGCCAAGATCAGGTCAACGTCAACTTTGCTTTTTTAAATAAAAATATGTATTTTTTATTACGGATTTTATTCTACGTAAAGAAGCAAACAGCTTTTGTTTGAAAATTTTTTTCATACGACCGCTATTTTTTAAGATATTTACAGAAATATCTACAAAATTATTGGTTTTAATAAATTTTTACTCGAATTCTATCAACTCTGCCGAAAAATGGCAAGAGATAAAAATTGCTTATTTTCTTCTCATCGGGCTCTAAGAATTTTTTCCGAATTTTTTATTAACTTTTTAGTACTACATTTTCTTGTATTTTCTTGAAGTATTTTCTTGATGTATATATAATTTTTAATCGTTTTTAAATAATGTTTTATAACTATTTTACAAATATTAATTAATATAACATTGCTCTTTTCAAATATTTTTGGAATATTTTAAAAACATGAGTCGAAATATTTTGTTGACGTTGTTGTTAACGTTATTGTTACGTTCTATGCGGACTTCGTGTAATTATATTAATAATTCCTAATTTTATTAATAATATTATATCATGAATTATGCCTCTTTCATTTGTCACCGCGGTTTCGTTATCGAGCGCAATGATTTAAAAAAATCTGAAGGTTTTAGCCGTCGCTCGTTGTTTGTTAAAAAGTTATTAACAAAAAAAGTTGTATGAATGTAACGTAATTTTTCAAGACAGTTCTATAAAATACACACTTTTCCTTTCACTTTTGTGAGAAATTCTCACTCTTTAGTTTAAGTACAACAGACTTGGCCCCCTCCCGCCGCGGGGGGTTTGGGGGGCGTAGCCCCAGTTACACGGCTAGAGACAGGCATCTTTTTTATTAATATCTCGGAAACTATAAGCGACCGCCATATAACCATGTTGTTATTATTGAAATATGGTAAAAAATAAAAAAGGTGCCTGTCCCTAGCCGGCTACTTGCTACTATTAATTTGAACTTCTTAATATTAGTCGGATAACGGTCGGATAACGGTCTTGTCAGCTATAATACTGCGAATAACATTCATGTCATTTTATTAAGGTCTTTAATTCTTTTACTTGTAATACGTTTGTTTTGTAAACCTTGAGTTTTTTTATATCACTAAAGAGAGTTCATGATTGAGCCGAAACGTTTGATTATTTATTGAGTATTCATGTTCAATAAATATTGCTCTATTTCCTAACACAAGGAAGGTTTTACCCATATGGTACGTAGCACTATTAATCCTGTGCTTGAACTCGAATTAGCCCTTTTTCCTAATATTTAATTGAATTCAATGTTTATTTTTGTAAAAATTATTTTTTTATATTACCAATAAAGTAGTGTTTGTTATTAATAAATAAATGTTCTAATCTTTTCAGTACTTTGTTGCAATTTCAGTCTTAAACCTTAAGGGATACGATATTCTACGTACAGGCATATATGTTAGAAAAAATAGTTAAAAACATAGATAGTTTACATATTTTTTAGGCTCCCCCATTTGATTATCACCGTTGGAATAACAACAAAGATATTTATCAAGTTTGCAGCAAAAAAATATCAAAATTCGGAAAAGTCCTTATTCTACATAATTACCTAAATAACATTATATTTTGAATAAATGAATAAATAAACATTACTTAAACTATTAAACGCATTAATGAACTGTTTATTATCAAATATTATCATATGCAACATGTTTCATTAGGTATGTCGCTTTTGGCACCTATTTTCTTTGAATTCTATTTTCGTGCGTTTTACAAAAACATTTTTTTGTTTTAAATCTAGAAACAATTTCAGTAAAAATATGATATTATCTAATAGGGGGTACTTCCAACTACATGTATATATATTTACATTTATATTTTGAGCTTTACATTAAGACATAAACAAAGTGGTATGTCGCTTTTGGTACCTTTACTCTATTTTTGTAGAGAGTATAAAATTGTCTTGTATTTTTCAATAGAGTATTTGCGAGAATACAATTGATCTGAATAATTGTTTTGTTGTTTAATTGGTTGTTTAATTGCTGAATAATTTGTTGTTTTAATAATATTGTTTTAAATATCTTTCAGCTGAGCTTTTGTTGTAATTTATTTAATAACGATCTTTTTTTTGTAAATTATTCTCATTTGGCGTGAATATTTGATATCATGCCTTTTGTAGGAATTTTTTATAGCAACATTTTCTTTTGTATAATTTATGTTTTAGTAGTAGATTTTTGTTATATAATGCTAACGCGCGTGCACTTGATTTCTTTTTTTACTTTTTTTGAAAAAGTAATTTTGTTTTTTTATATATACAGGATGTCCCATTTTAAAAGATGCACTCTGATAATTCTTCAGCCAAGCATATTTAGCAAAAATGTTTCAAATAAAAGTTATATGGTTCGTTGGAGGACATAAGAAGATATTATTGGTTTGATCTTGCGTGGCGCCGCCAACGTCAGCTCGAGGTCAACTTTGTTTTTTTAAATAGAAATATATATTTTTTATTACAGAATTTTATTCTACGTACAGAAATAAACAACTTTTGTTTGAGAACATTTTTTATACGACCTCTATTTTCTAAGATATTTACGGAAATATCTACAAAATTATTGATTTCAATAATTTTTTACTCGAATTCTATCAACTTTACTGAAAAATAGCAAGAGATAAAAATAGAATATTTTTATCTCGTAAAACTCTGAAAAATTTTTCCAGAATTTTTTAATTAACTTTTTAGTACTGCGATTTCTTGCATTTTCTTGAAATACTAAAAAGTTAATTAAAAAATTTTGAAAAAATTCTCAGAGCTCTATAAGGAAAAAATAAACAATTTTTATCTCGCGCTATTTTTCGGTAAAGTTGATAGAATTCGAATAAAAAATTATTGAAACCAATAATTTTGTAGATATTTCCGTAAATATATTAGGAAATAAAGGTCGTATTAAAAATGTTTTCAAACAAAAGTTGTTAGTTTCTTTACATAAAATAAAATTCCGCAATAAAAAATATATGTTTATATTTAAAAAAATAAAGTTAACCTCGACCTAACATTGGCGGCGCCACGTAAGGTCAAACCAATGGAACCTTCTTATGTCTTTCATCGGACCATATAACTTTAGTCTGAAGCACATTTTTGCTAAATATACTTGGCTGAAGAATTATCAGAGTGCACATTTTAAAATGGGACACCCTGTATATATTAAAGGTGATGGTTTAACGGAAGATAATTAGGCTTTACTCCGCGAGATTAAATATATATAATATATAATATATATATATATATATATATATATATATATATATATATATATATATATATATAATAATCTCGTAGAGAAAAGCTTAATTATCTTCCGTTGAACCATCACCCTTAAATGGACCTCTTCGCTCGTAATCCCAGTTAAAATGATTCGGTTCTCTGACCTAAAATTGGATCACCCAGCGTACGTCGCGACCAGCGTAAAAAGACTTCTAGTCTTTGACTTGTGTCACGTATACTTAGGTACGCACGGGACTCGCGAGCGTGATAGTCATTCGTCGCGAGCATACGCATCATATAACATTATCATAACATATTTATTAATAAATACAATATATTAGCAAATAACTTGTACATATAAAAAAATTAATCAATTATATGCCTAACTTAACTATAAACGATTGTATTTCCCAGATAATATAACAACTTAGAATCATCTTGGATATATTAAAGAAGTTTTTAGGCACACTCCAAGATATCTTGGACATCAGATAATTCCTAAGATAATTCCTAAGATAAAAAGAAAAAACGTTTTATGCTTAATAGATTAGAATATAATAAACTCATCAGCAATATTTCATTTAAATCAAATGTCAATAAGTATATTTAGAAAGTAACATTTACTCTGTCTGTCAAAATAATTTAAATAATATTTAAATTTAAATATTTAAATAATTTAAATAATCTACATATTTTATTAAAATTTTATTAAATGATGAGCATAAAATTTCTCATGATTAATTTAAATTGTTTCATACCTTGTATTTTTTAAACTAATTTAATATTTATTCTAATTATTTTATGTTAAATATTTATGTTTAATATTTTATTTTTTTGGTTAAAAATTTGGAAGCAATTATATCGTTACTGCTTTACTACAATACATATATATATATATATATATATATATATATATATATATATATATAT
>NW_022639451.1:7472530-7482319 GCF_010583005.1 Odontomachus brunneus
ATATATATATATATATATATATATATATATATATATATATATACATTTTAACAATATCCGTTACATATTGACTTTTTTACGTTATTTCAACATTTTTCTGCAAATATGCCATTACAATATTTTTTTGAACAATATAAAAATATATTGTATAGCAACATCTATAATGATATCGTCAGAGTTCATTGGCATCACCAGTTCTTTTTCAATCATCGAGGTTAAGTAACAAAGAGCACAGTCAGAACAAGGAGGAGTGATCGCTATGAGATCAAAACAGAGAAATAAACGCATGAAACGAAATGATATAGTGATGCAAGAAATATTAGATGTTTTTATTTAAACAGAGCGATCAAACATTAGTTTAGATCACTGTTATGGGTAACTTATTAATTTTTTCAAAGAAGACATACTATCCTTACAAAAAGTATTACTGGTTAGTCAGTAATTTATTACTATTGCTCAATAGTTTTACTACTAGTAACAAATAATTTTGAGTATTTACAGGGTTACTAATGCTACTGAGTAATTCAGTGATTACGGCGACAGTAATAATTACTGATGTATTATTAGGTTCTTTTGATAAAGTACTATTGTAAATTATTCCCTAATAATGAGATAGATAAGCATTAATTTTTTCATAATTAATATAAATTGTTTTACATCTTGTATTTTTTAAACTAACTTATTGTTTGCTCTAGTTTGTTATAATGTTTAATTAAAAATCTAAAAGCAATCATGTCGTTAATGATTTGCTGATATACATTAGAAGAATATCAGTCACACTCCCATTGTTATTGCGTTATTTGTGTATCATTTTTCAATAAATATGCCATTATAATGTTATTTGAACGATACAAAAGCATATTATAAGCATAATTCAGAAAAGTATCGTCACAGCTCATTAGCACCATTAGTTCTAGTTCAATCATTTGGGTTAAACAGCGGATAGCATGGTACGAGAAAACATGAATGACCCCTACAAAGTTGGAACACCGTAACAATGCACAAAATTTGAAATATATTTTTTTATTATTTAACCCTTCGTATACATATTTATTTTTTCAACTTTCATACACTGGGTGGTTGCCATCCATGGCAATTTTCAAACAGTTGTATATTTTAAAATATTTATGCTAAAATTCTGAAAAAATTCATGGATTAACTTTAATATTTATAGAAAGTATTAGATGATTGCATATGAAACCACCCGTTGGCAATAGATGGCGTTAGGTATTTCTTCGAATAGAAAGCTGACAATATACATGATAACAGGTCTATAGAGTCTCGCCAAACGGCCATAGGTGACATTTATGCGACGCGTTAACATCATCTATTTTGATTGTGTTTACAATGGCAAGTTTTGTTCCAAATAAGTCACATTTGCGGGAAGTTATGCTCCATTATTTCCTGGCAAAAAAATTGGAAACGCATCGTTTGCTAGAGGAAGTGTATGCCGGACATGCTCCATCGAGTACAACGTGCAAAGAATGGTTTTGCCGCTTCCAAAGTGGTGATTTCTTTATAGACAACAAGGACCGCGGAAAACCACCAAAAAATTTGAGGACACGAAATTGGACGCATTATTAGACGAAGATTCGAGTCAAACGCTGGTGGAGTTGGCCGAAGCTTTAAATATGGACAAATCAACAGTTTCCAGACGACTACAGACGCTGTGACAGGTGCACAAGCAAGGAAATTGAGTACCTCATATATTGAAAGAACGAGACATTGAACGCCGGAAAACCATTTGTAAACTGTTGCTTGAACGACAACAACGAAAGGGTTTTCTCCATCGAATCGTGACTGGAGATGAGAAATGGATCTGTTTCGATAATCCGAAACGAAAAGCAGCATGGGTACGTCCCGGAGAACCAGATCCGTCGACGCCAAAAAGAAACATCCACGCCAGTAAGATTATGCTCTGTATCTGGTAGAATCAGAAGAGTGTCGTGTATTACGAGCTGTTGAAACCGTCGGAAACCATCACTGGGGATTGTTATCGATTGCAACTGGTCCGTTTGAAGCGAACTCTGCACGAGAAGAGACCGAAATGGGAGAATCGCCGTGACAAGTTGATTTTGCAACACGACAATACCAGGCCGCACGTTGCTCAACCAGTCAAGAAGTACTTAGAAGGAGTGAACTGGGAAATCCTTCCCCCCCTCCCCCATATTCCTCAGACATACCTCCGATTACTATTTGTTCCGGTCGATCAGTTTCATTATTTTAGTATATGACGGCTGCCAGAAGCTAACTAACGCTTATTTTGCTAGCAGAGTGGAATCAAAACATATTTGAGACCCCAAACTACAATTAGATAGCGACATTAGTTCCATTTATTTAAAAGATACAGAGCGCTGAATTTTAGTTATAGCTAGTAACCACCCAGTATGTATACGAAGAGTTAAGTAAAATAATTACGCATTAAATTGTTTGGACCATTCTAATAGATTAATTTGTGAAAATTCAACAAAAAATACAAATAAATATATAGTTATTCATCAAATAATCACCGAATCACTGAAAAGTATAATTAATCACTACTGTTTCTTTAGTAATAACCAGTGATACTTTTCTGTAAGAGTAAGGAAGCGGATATGACCCACACAATAATATGACGTCTTAAAGAAGTCTAAAAAACTTCTCAAAAATTTTCAGACATTAAAAGATTGAGAGAGAGACGTCTTCATGACGTCTTTAAGATATTTTAAGACGTTTCGATTTAAAACGTTATATCTCAATATTTCGTAATGTCTCAAAGGTATTAGTTTAAGATGTCTTAAAGACGTTTTGTTTAAAATTATTTAAGACTTTCAATTAATAGAACAACAAATAGCATAAATTTCTGAAAAATAACTTAAAGACGTCCTATGTGTGTTTTTTTAGACTTTTAAGACGTATGTCCTACATGAGTTTATTTATGCTACTATAAATTTCTATAATTAAATACACATTAAGAAAAGAAGGATATTTTATGATTATCATTTATTTACTGCAAAGTCAATTGAGAGTTACGATTAGAGTGTGAATTTGTTCTGCTCAAAATTGGGATTTCGTATTGATAACAGCTAGTGGATAATGAGGATGTTCGGCATATCATATACCTTAAACTTTAAAACATGCTGTCAAATAGCAATGTTTGATAATATATGATTTAAAATTTAAAGTATACGATGTTGATCAACCTTAGCTAGCTGTCATCGATATCTAACCTTGAATAGAATGAATGGGTAAATCCACAGTTTAACTATTATTCTCAAAAACCATCTGTATGGAAGGAAAGAAACTTTTACTCGGCACTGCAATTTAAAAGTAAATTGATCAAATAAAAATTTACAATTTAATAACTTCTTCAAGATTTTTACATATTTCAAGTACATGATGCTCGCAAACAAAGAAGTCGTTATGATGTTGCTGTAGCAACATAATAAATCTCATCTCTAATAAAGAATTAAATTAAAGTATTATTTAAAGAAATTAAATTGTGAATGGAAATATACAGAATCTATAAAATTATCTGATATTACAGAATCTATAAAATTATCTGATATTATTTTATCATATGGGGAAAAAGTTTATCTATGAATTTTGTTCATATATTACTACATGTATGATAATACTAAAATCGAAACATAAAACGTCTTAAAGACGTAGAGACGTCTTATATTCCCGACGTCTGAGAGACGTCTTATGTCCCGATTTTAGATGTTGTATTGTGTGGGAATTATGTTTTCCTTTTTTCATTCAACAATATTTATTTTATGTATAGTCATAACTAAATATGATCATATATAAGATCACATATATAGATATAAAATACACATATAATTATATTGGGAGTATATAATTATATTGGGAGTACAAATAAGTCTCCGCCGTTTTTTATCAAAAATTGGGCATTTATTGTGAAAGAACGGTACCTTATGTTTTATTCAAAATATTGTCCACCGTTAGCCACTACTTTTTCCCATCTTTCTGGCAGCATACGGATACCGCGTCGAAAGAACGCTTCATCTTTTGAGGCTATCCACGAATCGACCCAATTTTTGGTATCTTCATATGATGTAAAGTGCTGCTCAGACAGGCCATGCGTCATCGATCGAAACAAGTGGTAGTCAGAGGAAGCAATATCTGGTGAATACGGCGGGTGGGGTAAAACTTCCTAATTAAGTGTTTCTAAGTAGGTTTTGACCGGTGCCGCAACATGTGGACAAGCATTATCATGCAGGAGAATAATTTTGTCGTGTCTGGAGTAGTAGTGGGCGCGTTTTTCCTTGAGTGCTCGGCTCAATCTCATCAATTGTGTTCGGTGGAGAGCCCCAGTAATGGTTTCGTTCGGTTTGAGCAACTCATAATACACGACACCAAGCTGACTCCACCAAATACACAACATGAGTTTTTTTCCATGAATATTCGGCTTGGCTATCGATGTTGAAGCATGGCTACGTGGTCCCCATGATTTCCTCTTCTTTGGGTTATCGTAGTGGATCTATTTTTCATCACCAATGACTATACGATGCAAAAAACCCTTTCGTTTATGCCTGGCAAGCAGCATTTCACATGTACAAAATCGGCGTTCAATGTTTCTCGACTTCAGTTCATATGGAACCCAATTTCCTTGCTTTTGAATCATTCCCAACGATTTTAAACGATGTAAAATTGCTTGTTGAGTCACTCCTAATGTAAGTGCAAGTTCTTCTTGCGTTTGGTACGAATCTTCCTCCAATAATACTTCCAATTCCGCGTCTTCGTACACTTTCGGCCTTCCGCTACGTTCTTTGTCTTCGACGTCAAACTCACCTTTCTTAAACTTTTGAAACCACTCACGACAACTTCTCTCACTTAAAGCAACCTCACTATATGCTTCTACGAGCAATCGATGCGCCTCAGCTGCAAATTTCTTCAAATTAAAGAAATAAATCGAAAGTTCCCGCAAATAACACTTATTCGGCTCAAAACTCGACATTTTCGCACAAAAAAAATTATGTAATGCTGATACAAAATCGCTAACATTTTAAGATTATGGTGTTGCCAGATGTCCAACCTTACGATATGACGTTTTACATCCGACAATTTCAACCATACTGGTGGGGTCATCTTTTGTCAAACGGCGGAGACTTATTTGTACTCCCAATATATAATCATATATAATAGTATATTCTTATATGATTACATATGGATCTTTTTCCCAGGAAAGCAGTGGGAAAGATAAAAATTGGCTATATGTTAATAATTTAGCAATAATTTAGCATAATTTAATAGATCTTGACTTAAAGTATTATAGATTTAAAGTGTTATATAGCAATGTCTCTATTTAATTTTAGAGTTCTCATTTTATAAATCTCACTTTTCGATTTAGTTTATACAATTTTATCGTGAAAAAGATAATTATATGTGGATATATATAAAAGATAAGCATTTATTTTTTTATTTTATTTTTTCTATATAAGACTACAAAACAATACTATTATACTATTTATAATAATTATTATACGAAACATGAAAAACTTGTGCTATTAATAAAATATTTTAACAATGAAGTATAATTAATTATAGCTTTTAGCTTTGCAAAAATAATATTATCTGTATCCGCATTAATGTGTGGTTATATAATCACATTTAACTGTCTAGTTATATAGGGTATTTATTTGGAAATTTTCTATCTCAATATTTTCTTCAGTATGTGTTGAAGGAGAAAATTTTAAACATAAAATTTTAAACATAAAAATTATAAGATTTTGAACAGGGTATATGATAACTACCTTGAAAACTACAGGCAGTTTACATAAATATTTCAAGGTTGTCAACTTTTTCTTTTTAAATGGAATGGAATATTTTTTATTGTAGACCTCGAAAAAGCAAAATATTTTGCGTTCAAAACTTTTTCGGACTTTCCTCTTTAATGTTTTTTTTTATTGAAAAAATATTAGAAAAAGTTAAAGTACATGGATATCTTGTAACCTTGTGTGAACGTATATGCGTGTGTGTGCCAATATATGAGGAAGAGAAAATAAGGAAGAAAGAAAAAAGAACGATTAGTTTGTTTTTCATTTATAAATCCCAGCAAACACACAATATAACTATTATATTATATAGAAGTAACACTTAATATAACAGTTATTATACGTTATTAATATTAAAATTACATAATTTTCTTTTATAACTGCAATTTAATTGTATTTTAAAACTTTATAATATTCTGTTATTTATTGGTTATAACTGTATAACACCAATATAACGTAAATATAATATGTCATATAACAAGTATATTGTTTACATTACATCTATGTTATATAACATTTTATATCTAAATGTCAGATCACTCGTTAATGGTTTCTCATGTACTTTTCGTATGTAAAATATGATAAATATGTTGCAGTAATATTCTCTCTTATTAGAATGTTTATAAAAAGATGGTAATAAATAAATAGTAATAGTTTTAATAGCATAAAATGTCTGAGGATATACTGAGGCGTCGTCCAGACATTTAAAATGATAGATTATTTAGAATGATTTTAGAATATTTTGTGTTATTTTAGAACTAATCAATTTGGAATAGCAAAAGATATTTTCATATTATTACTTTTACTAAAAATATCACTTTTGATATGAAATAATTATAACACTTTTGGAAATATACTTTTACAAATGAATTGATATTTGAGTAATAGTTTGTAATTGTTACATACATTCTGACAAATAAGTACCGGGAATTGTTCAATAATACACAAAATATTGGTTTAATCATCCAAATTTATTTTGTCGCCTTCAAAATAGGCCCCATTTGATGCGATACACTTATGCCAACGAATAATCCAGTTGTCGAAACACTCCTTATAAACACTTTCCGGCCAATTTGTGAGTAATTAATTACTTTTTCAATTAATTATCGAATTTAATTGACGATTAATATAAGCCTATTTAATTAAAAATATTTTAATTAACCACTGACTTCAAGAAATCTAATTAAAAATCATTCAATTAACGATTGATTTAAAGGAATTTAATTAAAAACTGTTGAAATAACGATTAAGACGAGAAAACGTAATTAAAGATTACTCGATTAACGATTGAACATAGTCAATGTAATTAAGGGTTATTTAATTAACAATTGATATAAGCATTGATATAAGCATATTTAATCGAAAGCGCAATAAGACGATCAACCAATCGATGTCAATCGAAATTGTGACCGTAGTTATTTACATTATTCATGATAACCAATCGAGCTAAATATATACTTATATATATTGCTTATATTAATTGTCAATTAAATAACCCCTAATTACATTGACTATGTTCACTCGTTAATCGAATAATCTTTAATTACTTTCACTCGTTTTAATTGTTAATTCAACAGTTTTTAATTGAATTTCTTCAAATCAATCGTTAATTAAAAGATTTTTAATTAGATTTCTTGAAGTCAGTGGTTAATTAAAATATTTTTAATTGAATAGGCTTATATTAATCGTCAATTAATTAAATAAAAAATTATTTACTCAAATCAATTATTAAATTGAGGCAAACTTAATTGATATTTTTGCAACTCTGCTTTCCGATATGGTCTGCAGCTCCTTCTGCGATTTTATTTTATGGCTTCTATGGACTAAAAAAGTAATCCACGAAGTGATAATTTGAGTTTGGAGAACAGGAAAAAATCACACGGGGCTATATCTGGCGAATACGATGCTTGGTCGTTGACATTCGTTCGGTTTCTTGTGAAAAATTCGCGTGCAAGGATCGATGTGTGGGACGGCGCATTATCGTGGTGCCCAGTAAATCCAAGAATTGTTCTTCAAACAAATCTGGCCTTTCCCGATAAACATTCTCTCTCAAACGCCTCATAACGCCCAGATAATATTGTTTGTTGACTGTTTGCCCCTCCGGAAGGAATTCCGAGTAGATAAACGATAATCAAAAAAAACAGTCAACATGACTTTGATTTTCCAGTGACTTTAACATGTTTTTTCTCAGCCTTCTTTGAATGCTTTGTACCACTCGTATGTTCGTGTTTTCGATAAAGCTGACTCACCATAGGTCTTTTCCAACATTTTCAACGACTAAACACAAGAAATTTTGTTGGCAACACACAATTTGAGGCAAACTCTTTGTTCGATATTTTTATCCATTTTAAAAATCGCAGAGTACACTCTTTTTTGAGATTGACTAACAAAACCAAGCACAGTGAATAAACTAGTTGACAAATGGCGCCAAAATTCTATGTGACAATTAAGTATCAACTTACAGCAAAAAATTTGTTTTCATACTTTTTATGCGGGTTTTTTAAATGAACAATTCCCGGTATTTATTTGACAGAATGTACAATTAAATACCTATAATTGTTGGAAAAGAGAGAATTTATACTCCACGTCTTAAATGATTTTAGTATTAAAGTTTTTCCTTTTTAGGTCAATGGATTTAACCAATTTATTCCATTACCCCATAATCTCATTACCGTAGCTTTTGATATTCTACTACTAAGTAGACAACAAATATAGTTAATATAGCTATAATAATTAATATAGCTATTATAATTATTATAGCTATTAAGTTAATATAGCTATTATAATATAGCTATTATAATTATTATAGCTATTATGTTAATATAGCTATTATAATTATTATAATATTATGTTTTCCTGCATAAATAAAGTAGTTATAGAATCTTAAGAGTATTTATAACAAATACAAAACAAATAACTGCACTTTTGAATTGTTTTTAAATAAAATTTTACGTGGCTATGAATTGATACATAATTGGTGATAATTGGATAAAAAGAAAAATAACTAAAAAAATGTGAATGATGCATTAAAAGAAGTGGAAAAGGAGGTGCCTACTAGAAATGTGCGAACTACTTGAATTTGAATCGAATTGAATCAAGTGAAATTCGATTCGATTTAAACCCGAATAATTCAAAAATTTTAAATCGAAAAAATTCGAATACGGAGGTCTTTTATGCGGTCCTGGCATAGCTGACTAAGGGTAAATTACTGAAATTATTCATTATCCACCTCAAAAGTGCTTGAAAAACTTTAAACGCGTTTTTCTCAAAACGACATTTTTCAAATCGGGCGCCATGATTTCTCAAAAACTACTGGGCCAATCGATTTGAAATCTTACACAAATATAATGCACATATGTGGCTATCGCGTGAACTAGGATTTTTTTGATATTTTTAAAATAACTATTTTTTTCCGACTGCGGAATGTTAGAATTTTATAGTAAAAATCAGACTATTACTCTTTAAGAGCCGCCATTTTGTTAATTTTTTTTCAAATTAATTTATTCTAGTTCACGCAATAGCCACATTTATTAGGAAACAAAATAAAAAAAATTTTATGTATTTCAGATGATCAGGACGGTAACAATCGTGGCACCCGATGGAGGAGAACTGAAAAATTTTACTTTCTTCAACAATTTGTATTTCCTATAATTTTCAATAAAAAATTTTGAAAAAAATTGAGATGCTTTTTCAAAAATAAGTAAATGTATGTATAAAACATTAGATCTGTAGGTTTAACCATTTGCTTAAAATTAATTTTCAAAAATCGCCTTGAAAACGGACCGTCAAACCAGAATACCCTTTTAAAAGAAGATAGTAGCCCAATGAGAAATTTTTCATAATAATGTAAAATTATATATAATCTTATAAATTATATATTATTATATATAATTATGTATGAAATTTGTCCATACATGTTCATACATGTTACTTATATATAATCATGTATAATTGTATATATATATATATATATATATATATATATATATATATATATATATATATATAT
>NW_022639451.1:7482369-7484926 GCF_010583005.1 Odontomachus brunneus
TATATATATACATATATATATATATATATATATATATATATATATATATATATATATATATATATATATATATATAATTTTATATAATTTTATATATAATTTTACATAATTACGCACACAATTATATATAATTATTCATAATTATATATGGACAAATTTTATATATAATTATGTATAAAAAATTTTTCATCGTGGACTTCTAAATAAACTCTTACCGACAACTGTCGAATCGATATGTGTCGTTACGCAGCTTTCAAGGCTGGAACTGTATTCCATACACGTTTACCGACTATAATCTCTTAAAATGAATTGATATCACATGATCAATGTTATTTCTCTCATACTAGTTTATTATCCTTGCAAGGAATTTCTCTTTTTAACTTAGTGATAAGTTTCTGCACTGAAGAAGTTGAGATTTCGTAACAGGGAAACTTCTTTCGCTGCAGCAGAAAATCCAATCAACAAGTAACTTTTCTTCTTTAGCTGTTAAATAAGCATTTATTAAGTCACTATTTCCATGTTGAATTCAATGATTATGCTAATTAAAAACTCTTTCAACAATTCGATTCGATTCGATTCTAGTAAAATTTCATCGATTTGATTCGATTCGAATTCGAAATTAAAATCTAAGATTTGATTCGATTCGACATAAAAAAATCTTTGATTCGCATATCTCTAGTGTCTACATGAAAAGCCGCTGATGCATCCCAATTGCCAAGAAGAGTTTGTAAAAACGCAAAGCAAAAAAATAATAATACCAGTTCAAAGTATTAGAGAGATCAATGCTTATTTAATAGCTAAAGAAGAAAAATTACTTGTTGATTGGATTTTCTGCTGCAGCGAAAGAAGTTTCCCTGTTACGAAATCTCAACTTCTTTAGTGCAAAAACTTATTAATGAGTTAAAAAAAGAAATTCCTTGCAAGGATAATAAACTAGGCAGGCACTGGTGCGACAGTTTTTATCGTAGACATCCAGATGTGACTCCAAGAATCGCTCAAAAAGTCTGCACTGTGTTGACGTCAGAAGAATGGCAACAATATCATTTAGAAATATAAGAAAAAAAATTAAGAAAGTAGAAAAAAGTAGAAATAGAAAAAATTATATGCAAAGAAGAAGATGAATCGTGCATCTCCTTGTTGAAAAGTATCTTTACGATTGCTGCAATTATCGCGACTTGACTCCCTGATTAATCCCGTCTGGTCTGTGACGTCATAGAGAACGCATTTGTGGAACGTCTGTTTATTCTTGATCCATCCAGAATACACACTAGTGATACGCTTAGATTCTTGCGCAATATCATTTTCTCAGTGAAAACCTGGGGAACTTGGGATAAAAATCATGCGAAATGTTAACAAATCATTGACACGTATCGGATACTTACAAGATAGCACATCTTCTCCGATGTTATTTAATCTGATCACTAAAGAATTCAAGATGTTTACTTGTGGCCGAAGTTTGTTATTGTCTTTTATAAAAGTGACTCATGTATTATCAAATATACATTTGTTGATATTTATAGAAAACGCCTGAGAAGAAATGATCATATGTGAATTATATATAATTATATGTCACTTATATACGAAATTGTACGTGACATGCGGTTGTACATAATTATTATATAATTATATATGTCTGTACTGAAACCAAATGATAATATGACTTCGTTATTAATTTTAGTTTTAGATGTATATTTTCGACATCCGATCACACAGTTAACTTTTAGAATGGAAGCTAAAGGCCACATTAGCTAGTGGGAAAGCTACTTTTGTGGTTCTTGAGTTTGGGTTAAAATACTACTATTTTTACTGGTATTTTAAATACTAAATGTATTAAACATATATATGTGTATGTAGCCTACGCAATGCGTGTCTCTCCGGTGCTCGTTTCGCGCTTGTTCGCACTTACGTCGCCGAAACATATGCACTAATTGTAATGCTCCATTATGCATAATATTCTGCTTTGAAAATTATTATTTGAAGAAAATTTTATCATAATTACGGAAAAAACATAAAAAAATCATAAAATGTATAAAAATATATAAATATTGAAAAATATAAAAAAAATAAAAAAGTTATAAAACAAGCAAAAAAGTAAAAAATACAAAAATTAAACATTAGAAAACCAAACAAAAAAGACTGCATGAATCTATATGTTTATATTTATTTATATTGTCAATATTGCGCTTAGGACTCGAAATTTCATAAATCTATGTTCAGAATTGGAATCAGCAGAACCAAAAACCCCCAAATACACTATTTTTGAGAAAATAAAAATTTGTTCTCTGCCGGGAAAGCCACTTTTGTGGCTCTGCACAAATCTCCAAATTCTTCATGTATATATTATTTATACAGAAAAATTTTTTTAAAAAGAAACCACTTTTTTAATGAAAAAATACCGGCAGCCTAAAGATTAAATATTTACCACCGCCTTTGAACTGTGTTATTTTTACCTCTCTAGTTTTCTATTTTATTGGAGTGTGTAGAAGTTGCTGAGTTAGCACTGGTCTCTCTCTCTCTCTCTCTCTCTCTCTCTCTCTCTCTCTCTCTCTCTCTCTCT
>NW_022639451.1:7485036-7494105 GCF_010583005.1 Odontomachus brunneus
CTCTCTCTCTCTCTCTCTCTCTCTCTCTCTCTCTCTCTCTCTCTCTCTCTCTTTACGGTTTACGGTTACCTTTTATTTATTTATGTAGAACTTTACTTATCGGACATTTTTCAATGGAAAGATAAATATTATATTGATTTCAAGTTTATTTCTATTTTGAACCTCCGACTCTCTCTCTCTCTCTCTCTCTCGTACCAACTCTGGTACTATAGCCATATCGGAAAAAATGACCATAGGCCATAGGCATAGATAATTTCTCTAATAATTACAAAATATTGCGTTTTTGTAATCAGTCACAAAGATAATCGATGTTTATCATAATGTATGTGCATATATTTTTCAAAATAGCAAGATTATGAATATTATATTATATTTTTATTTTTAACTACCTGTAAAATTTCTCATGTGTCCATTAAAACTTGCTGTAACGTCGAATAAATTTCAGTTAAGCTATCGCAATCAACGTTAGATACATAAAATAGATATGTAAATTTTAATATAATATGCATTTTTCCGTTTTCACTATTTATTTATAAATGCTATGACCGTCTTTCACTCATATTTAGGTAAGGTGGCCCACTATCATTCAATGAACATTTATAAAACGAAAGTGGTTATGTTTCAAAAATTATTTTTAGTATTACAGTAATTAAATCTTATATGCTTATATGATCAAAAGATTGCATTTAGAATTTAAGTTTTGTAATAGAAGTTTCTATTTTATATGTATATTATATTTTTCACAAATAATATGTATTAAATATCTTATACTAAAATAAATATATCAAATTATGTTTTTTTCATTATTTTATAAAATAATAAATATAGAAATTTGAACATAAAATATGTATGGGCCATCTATTAATGTTATGGCCATCTTAGCTGAAAAAATTTAGATAAGATGGCCAATGCTCATTTTGATATTTTTGTAATAAATAATTTCAACGAAGTATTTTTCTTTTAACTTTGATAGTATTATGTACTGTAAGCAGTAACGTAATATTCCAAACGCTATTAAGAAATAACAATAAGAAATGTATTTTTTTTGCATTTTAAAAAAGTATGGTCATTTTGTCCGAGTTTACTCTATATAGAAAATTCCTTAATTCCATTTCCATTAGAAAATGGAACAATGCAACGAAGCAACACCCGTTTATAGAATTCTGGTATCTTTAAAATTGAAAATTTAAAGTTATCTCTTATATGGTTTTTTAAAATTCTGTAATTCCATGTGCTACAAACAAAACGAGAAATAACATAAACGATGCAAACGATGCTCTTTCGAATGATGTTGATTGTACTATTTTTTATCCTTTCCCCGCATCTATTTTATTAACTATTGAGATACAAACAAAACCAAGCGTGATACAAGCGGGTGATATAAACAAAATAATATATAAATGTATGACAGACAAAATATAATCGCGATCTTTTTTACACAAGTATACATAGATGAAACGTTCTATAGTCGCGTTTCGATGACGACAGCGAGCACTCGGCTGCGAAGGATGCATTGCGAGGTCGATGCAACACAAAAAACCCATTCACTAATAAATACAATTAGCGCATATCGAAATTATTCAGTTACCAGTGCAACGTGTATTGTTATATATGCGTGTGCGTGTATGCGTACATGCGTGCTGTGTGTATGTGTACGCATACGCGTGCGTGGGTGTTGATGCACGCCGCAATTCCTAGTATTTCCGTTAAATTAATCCTGACGGCCGTCGCGTTAGGAACCGATCGCAGCGATTCGATCAATTCTGCGCTGATTCAGCCGCGCACTCATTCTTACATTCGCAATGACGCACCGTTTTGAACCGGCAGGCGTTACGAAATCGCTGTAGCGTTTTTTTATACGAGATCCGCGACACGTACATTCCGCAAAAGACGTCATCGTCAAGCGATGTGATAAAATTTTAATTAACATCATATACCGCACGGACATATGTTATTTACGATCGTTGAGCTCTTGCGATAACTATGCGTTCCATGAAAAAACTTTGATTTCAATATGAAACAAACAGAATATCTCCTCAATTTTTCTTAAATGAATGGATAGATGTCTTTGCACGTATATCAAAAGGATCAATAAATTTTAAATGAATTAAATGATTGTTCACATTGAAATTAATTTTTAAGTGAGACGTAGCTATTAAAAATATTAAATTGTGATAAACAATACTGTGCCAAATTATATGAATAATATTTGTAGTAATTGTTTTATATACAATCACTACATAATTATATATTCTGCTTTCCTCTCGTTTCCATAATGTATATCATTTATATATATAAAGTATTCAAGAAGTCCCGGGCCAACAAGATATCTCGAAACATTTAAGAAAAAAATGTTTCATATGAAAGTTATATAGTTTTAAGTGACGCAGTATATAACAATACTATTATGATCTTGAATAGTATTGTCAAGGTCAGCCAAGAATCATGAAATTCCTCCTTGTTTCATGATTTTCGGTTGACCTCCTCAATTTCCTCAATTTCATTTAAAGAGAGGAATCTATTTGAAACTCGATACAAAAAAAAACTTAACTGAATGGTTAATATAATCTTAAAAATTATTTACATATTATTATTATTATTATATTAATTGTGTTCACGATGACTAGTGATAAGACGCATTCTCTTTGCAATTTGAGTTAAAAAAATATTACTGAAGTAGCTTGAATGATTTTTTTGGCTTCAAGCTAAGATGCATTGACCCACAAAATATATAAAAAGTAGTTCCAAAGGTTTGAAAAAGAAAATTTTGACTTGAATGATGAGTCGTAATTCGGTCAGTTCAAAGAAGTTTGAATTACATGAGTTATTGAATGAAAATCAATCACAAACACAAGAAGAATTTGCGAAGTAACTCGGAGTAGCTTGAGAAGCTGTTAATCTAAGTTTGAAGCAAATGGGAAAGATACAAAAAAAGGCAATATTCCATATGTTCTTACTGTCGACAACAAAAAAAGATGTTACGATATAGTCCTATCTTTGGTATCATATTTTATAAAAAAGATGTTTCGTATCACATTATTATGAAGGATGTGAAAAGCGAATCCTATATGATAATATTCTAAACGATTTAAGATTATATTAGCCATTCAGTTAAGTGTGTGTTTTATATCGAATTTCAAATAGATTCCTCTCTTTAAATGAAATTGAGGAAATCATAGGTAGACCCAGGACATTTGTTTTGTTATATATAAAACTTTTTTAGCGTGAATATTTGGTTTTGCCGTCGAAGTTGATAGTTGTGTACCCGAGTCTACTCATGACTTCCATCGTAGAATTATCATACAGGATTCACTTTTGACATCTTTCATAATAATTTTATAAAAAAGCATTTTCTTTATAAAGTTGTAGTATAGTAGTAGTAGTAGTAGTAGTTATATAAAAGGGATTTTGCATTACGAATTGTTACAATTTGGTGAAATAGTCATGGCTAACCGTTATCAGTAACAACTTATCAACTTAAGCAATAAGTTAGAGCGTAAGAGGCCATACATAGAGAAAGGACCGAAGAAGATGATTGTGCTACATCACAATACTCAGCCTCATGTCGCAAAGCAAATAAAAGAAACTATTTTTCGTCTCAGTTGGAAAGTTTTATCATACCCGACATATTCTCCGTATTTGGCTCCATCTAATTTTTATTTATTTCACTCTCTTCAGCATTATCTGTGTAATATCACTTTAACACTATCAAAAACGTGAAAAAATTGATGACTTTATCGAATCAGAACCATAATATTTTTTCTGTGACATAATTTGCCAGTTGCTCGAAAAATGAACTAAAAAGTTATAGAAAATTATTAATATTATTTTAATAATTAATATTGTATTATGTAATTCATAAATATAAAATTTTAATTTAAAAAAAGGTACCGAATTAATTTACACGCTTAATATGATACTCTTGAAAAGAAAATAAGTTTCTTCTTTTGAGTACATGATAATGAGCTTTTTAAACATCTATAATGAATATATCTTTATAATGGAAATCTGTGATGAGACAAATAAATGTGTTGGACGAATGACATGCGAGGGCATCGTGTTTTATTATATTTACAAAATTAACGCAAACAACATAGTATGACTCTTTCTTGTTACTCAACGTACGCAACGAAAACCGAAGGATAAAACGAAGAATCGTTATATCCGATTACAACTCTCTCGTTCGCTAAATATCTTTTTCGTAAACCATGAACGAGTATTTCGTAGTATCTCTAGTTTGCAAATCTTCTATTTAAAGAAGGTAAAAAGACGCATGCTATATAAATGTTACTACGACGATAAAAAAGAAATATATTAAAAAAGGAATATAAGTGATATATTTTCATATTTTAAATAAAATAGAAGCAAGAAATTGTATCATGCTCTAAAATGACGCCTTTTTTAGGAATAACAAAGCACAATACAAAAAAATACAAGCGATTATGTCATTCAAAAAAATAAAACAGAGGAAAAATTATATTAAATTAAATGAGAAAAAATAAAAGTAAAATAATTAAATAAAAAGCACGTGAATAAAATAAATTAGCCAAAATTAATAAAGATGGAACGAAAGTCACATGCGAAATATGTGTATATGTTGATATGTTGATATGAAAAAAATCAACAATTTTAAATATTAAAATAATACTGAAAAATATTGATTTAATAGATCATCATTATTTAAAAGAAGGAAACCAAATTAAGTAATTGTTATTCTTAGTAGCAGAATAATATTTTTTGTGTATAAAACAGTATGATATATTGAGTAGATGTAAAAATTTTGATGAATTTCTCAAAATTGTCATGATGGATGCAGTACTTTATTTTATAAATATGTAGATATATAATATTCAATTAACAAAAGCATATTTTTAGCTATCATTATAAATAGAAATTGATTTGATTTAAATCAGTTTAGTTATCATGAAGTAAAATTGAAAATGTATATTAATGATGTCTATTTGCTTATAATTATGATATACGAGATTCAAAAAGAAACAAGCATTTTCAATACCATAAAAATATTTGTGATATGTTTGGAAAGAACGCTATGTCGATCCCAACTTGCGAAAGATAGTTCGCAAAATTTAAACAGAGTGATTTTAACTTCGAAGATCAGCCATAGTTCAATCGACCTTCTGGCATTGACAATGACTTTATGCGCAATTTAGGATACTAATTTACGAATTTTAATACAAAATGTTTCTAAGAAGTTTAACATCAAGAAATCGACCATATTTCGACATTTAAAGAAATTTGGATATAATTTAAAACTCGATGTTCGGATGCTACATAACCTGACAGAAAAGAATAAAATGAATCTCTACAGTTCCTTACTTTGTCGACTAAAAACTGATCCTTTTCTGGATCGATTAGACAGAGAAGACGAAAAATAGATTCAATACGATAATGTGGAACGGGGACAGACTTGAAAACAGAACAATGAACTCAGTCAGCCTATACTAAAAGCCGGTTTGCATCCTCGGAAAATAATGTTGTTTGTGTGATGAAATTGCAAAAGTATGATCTTTTATAAACCATGCTTTATCAGCAAAATAATCAGTTCTGATATATAAGTATTGTCAATAATTAAACAATTTAAAAGCAACAATCTAAGAACAATGTCCGGTTTTGGCCAAATAAAAAAGTGTTGTCTTCCATCACAGTAACATTAGTTCCTATACTTCGATGTAAACGCAACGTAAGTTCAGAAAGCTAAATTAGTATATCTTTCAAATGTCGTTACAAAATGTTTTGAAGGATAAAAAATTCACTTCTTATCATGAAACGATAACGAAACTATGTTTCTTCATTCTTAATGAAGAACTTACAATTCATTCTTACAAAAAGCTGACTTTTTATGATAAAGGCATACGAATTCTGAGGGAATAAAGAATAACAGGGATTACTATTAGGATAAATAAATAGTTTTTAATAAAGTTACTTTTTGGTTCATTCTTTATTATGAAATCCATCAAACACTTTTGCACTTATCCAATAAATGCAGATATAAAATGTTTAAATTCGAGTTATTCACTGCCTGCGATAATAGAAATATTGTGACCATGGAAACGAAGATGTGTGTGTGTGTATGTGTGCGTGTATGTAGACAGCAGAACGAAATATATGTCGCTTTTATTATATTATAACATGTGTTTATGAAATGGTGATGTTATTTCAAGTCACAGTGCGTTGACAAACAGGTAATTGCAGGATATTAAGAATAATCGTCGTAAGACAGGCGCGTTCGTCTCCTGCGAGAAATTCGAATAAATGCCGCACGTTTACACGCTCCATTGTTACTTGCGGTGCGTGCGAAGGACAAACCGGAAGCAGGGTCACACTTCTTGTTCCTTTTTTGTCTGATCGCGACTCCGGAAGCGACCGGGCGTATCCCGTGCTATGAAAAACGCGTCATTGCGACGCAACTCTCTTGGCTAATTGCCTTCCGAACTCTTTCGCACAAGAAGAAAATATAGAAGATGTTCACCTAAACATCGAAGTATAAGAACGTTATTATTATTATTAAAGACGTAAGAGGGAAGGAATGTGTTGTACTGAAGAGAACTCTTCAGTACAACACATATAAAAAGAAAAATATACACGTATAAAAAGTCGATATTATGTTTGGTATCTACACGGAAAGAAAAAGTTTCATCGCGGCAGCTAATTATAGTTTGCTAAAGCTATATTTGCTGCTATAACTAAAAATTTTGCTACTGTTTCTATTACATCGATTTCATAGCAAAATATATTTACTTGTTATAATCATATCGAAACTGAAAGTTTGCTATTCTAGCTAACAGATGTAGCTCAAGCAACAAAAGTAGTTTTGTTACGTATCAACGATATATATACTTAGACCAAGCATTCATATATTTTTATTATAGTAACGAGTGAAGTCACTGAGTCATTAATATACATTATGGCTGCATCCCAAAATTCATCGCCAGCGATGAAAAACTATATTTTATTACGTAAGAAAATAACTTAGTAACAGCAGTTAAATCTTATTAGCTATTTCGAACTTTGCTGTCACTGCTAAAAATTAGCGTAGAATAGTAGAAGGTAAAGTGCATTTGCTGCGAAATATAACTTTATTAACTGAAATTATTAGCATAAACAGCTAAGGTTAGTTAGCTGTGCTTTTTATCTGGTTATATCACATATGGATAATACGAAATACAGTTATATCAAACGACGAAATGGTCTAGTGTCTAAAGCGATTGGCTTCACAAACCAGAAGTCTCGGGTTCGAGCCCATTAGTGTTTAAGCGTATTTCTCAGATACGATATAATATTAAATTAAGTGACTATATTTCAGGCAAAATCAGAATATATATTAACACGACAGCTTATATTAAAAAAAGCAATAGAGAGTTTTTAATAGAGCTTTTAGTACTCAGTAAAGTGTGTGCTGCAACTAAAGAGTTTTGTGTCCCTTATCTATCACTCCTACAGCAAATTAAAATTGGCTACGCAGCTATAGTTTTAGGTATCTATATGTTACAACTGAAATTTAGCTACCACATACAGAATCTTGCTACTGCAACTAACTTTTTTTCCGTGTACGAAACATCTTTATCTTTTGTCACATTTTTGCTTTCACGTTTCATTTCAAATGCGTCTTAGGAACTTGAAGTAAAACGATATCTCCAACGACAAGAGAATATCTATACTTAACATGCTGACCGTAAGACACGGTATGCATCGACACAGTAGACGTTAGGAAAAGCGCCGCATAAAGCTGAATTCAAATAAACCGGGCAATTAAGTACGAGGGCCTATTAAAATAATGAAGGACATACATTATAATTTACAGGCTATAATGAATGATATTATCAATAAACGGGTAGCACAGAGCCAAGGTTGTGGCGCGGCATCGTTGCGTAGAAGACCGTAGGCGCCGATCAGTCGCTCGTACCGGCTAATGGTTAATTACTTCTCATATACGCTTATAAGGATGCCGTCTCTTCTTACACGCCAAGTGGTGTCCAATTTATCGCGTAGCACGAGTTAAACGACCGGCGAAGAAGCGTATCTGCCAACTCGCACAACGAGAAGCCCGTTTCCCCACCGACCGCTTTTTCGGATCAACGATTATGAACGATAATCGTAGTGTCAGTTTCGATGTTTGCGGATCGTTGGACCGGCGATCTTGCATCTCACAAGAGCAATACGACAGAACCGAACTATTAACTTTTCAAAGAGTGACACTTTCACGTAGAAATTGCCAAGTCAGTTGAACTGGCCAAACATTGGTCCAGTATCGGCGGCCAAGAATCGGCAACCAATCTTGTCCCGGTACCGGTTGACAATCTGGCCATACAATGAGCCATCATAAAATACAAATCTGTAAAGGCTGCAAGATAGGCCAAGCTCTGGCTTTGGTACAGACCCACTCTTATAGAAATATCATACTAAGAATCATTGATAATTACTTATTATCCAGTATTTTTAATAATGAAAATAAGTAATTATCAATGATTCTTAGTATGATATTTCTATAAGGGCAGTATTGGGCTATAGCACGGAAAAAAATAATTTGCTGCAGTAGCAAACTAATTTGCTACATATGGACAATTAAATATAATTCGCTGTGTTAGCTACTTTTTTTTGTTATAGAAAACTATTTTCTTGCTATAATAACAAAAAAATCTGCTCCTGCAACAAGAAAAATAGCTAACGTAGCAAATTTGCTACAAATGGACAATTAAACATAATTTACTGCTTTAACTTCTTTTTTTGGTGCAGGAGCAGATTTTCTTGTTATCATAGCAAAGAAATTGGCTCCTGCAGCAAAGAAAAAGTGGCTAATACAGTAAATTATGTTTAGTTGTCCATATGTAGCAAATCTTTTCTTCCGTGAGATAATAAAAATATTCGAGGATATTTGACGCTAAGTATGGATCTCGTAATATAATTGTACATTACATTATTGTGGACAAAAAGTTGTGTAACATTTTACAAATTAATAATTAAGTAAGACGATTATATATATATATATATATATATATATATATATATATATATATATATGTGTGTGTGTGTGTGTGTGTGTGTGATATA
>NW_022639451.1:7494151-7498011 GCF_010583005.1 Odontomachus brunneus
TATATATATATATATATATATATATATATATATATATATATATATATATATACATATATGTACCCACACGGAACAAAAACCTCTAGTGAACGTCCAAGAGATGTCCATCATAGAGATAACCTCTATTGGAGATCCATGAAACTGCTAATAGACATCTACTGGACATCCATAGTTCCGCATTGCAAACCTCCATTCTACGTCTATTAGAAGTTTTCATAGATGTGTATTAGACGTAATATAGATTAATCTTAAATTTTTCATGGAACTGAAATAGATGACTAATAGACGTTAACTGGCGATCATATGGATTTATTACGTACGGTTAGTTTTAAAATTGTCTTAATATTAAAAAATTCTCTCACAGCACATTAATATTGCCATAAGGTTATAGCAACCTTAAATTCTAAGATAATAACATTACACGAAGGATAATAAACCTGCTATTAACCTTCTAATAACATGAAAATGTTCGTCCATATTTATTCCATTAACAATACGGAAATCTTGTACGGAATATTATATTAACGAGCAATTAATAACAAAATAATTTATATGATATATCTTCAACTAGTCAGTAAACTAGTCAGTTTATATTGATTTTAAGTGAAATTTAGCTCTTCTATTTGATTTCTCACTATTTTTACATTTGAAAATTTACTCAGTACTGATCGGACACAAAATCGAGAACTTCAGACTTCTAGGTTCCTAGTCTATCATTATGGCTGCTACGCTACTTTTTCAACTGATACTAACAAGGGGAACACCATGTGACTGCTCCAGGCATTTTGATGTGTTTTTTACAGGCTGCTCTTAGGCAAAAAAAACGATACGTGTCCGGTTGTTTCAGCCAATGGGCCATATCCATTGTGTATTGCCCCACATAGCAATAGATCTTCATAAGATATCCTAATTTGATTAAAATGGTTCCAGTTTGATCCAAACTGAAACGTAATCCATAGGATTACCTGAGGACATATTTCTTTGTCACAAATTATATCAGACATCCTCACGACATCTGCAGAATGTTCTATTTTAACTCGAAGCAACATTAATCATTATTGATAAAATGTATTGTTTTCTTTCATTAACACATATCTAACACAGATAATTTACATATATATTAACATTATTTACATGTAAAATAAGAAATTATATATTAATAAGAAGAAAAACAATCATCAACAAATTTTATCCAAGGAACGTGTAAAGAACGTTCCCAGGCAGCAAGCTGTCGTTATTTTGACGTCAATATGTCACCACTATTGGTCAGTAACATCATTTGTCCTTTAAGGACGTGTATTTGACGTCATGTTTTAAAACGTCAAAATGACTTTGCAAAATGACGTGATAACGTTTAATTTACCATGTTATAGACAAATTTCTTTTTCGAATAAAAAGATAAGTTTTCTATTCTTATAGATATATTTTTATATAATAATAACGTTGCAGCATTGCATATTACAGTGCAATGTTGCAGAGACATAGCACAAGATTTAAAAGATGTTCCAAAGACATTCAGAGGATTGCTAAATGCGCATAAGTCCTCAGAACATCCTAAAAATATTCCGAGGACTTCTAAATCTTATGTTATGAGGGATTGAAATATTACTTTAGCAATATTACAGCAATATTTAAAAAATACTACGAATATAATATTTTTTATTTATTTATTAATTATTTTTGTTACTCAATGGGCAAACAATATTAAAAAAAACATTTAAAAAACATTTAAAAAGACATTTTTAAAACGTTAAAAATAAAATAATGGGATAAGTTCTCTTTTTTCATTAAAATAATATTTTTTAACGTTTGGAAAAATGTTTTGTTTTTTAATATTTAATAAACATTTATTTTAACGTTTAGAAAACGTTTTTTTAAATGTTAACATTTAACATTTAAAAATATTTTCTACATGTTAATATAAATATTAAATAAATTATACTTAATAAATATTAAATTAAATGTTTAATTAAATATTAAAAATCAAAACATTTTTCCAAACGTTAAAAAACGTTGAAAAAATCTTTTTAATGGAAAAAAGAAAACTTATCTCATTATTTTTAACATTTTAAAAATGTTTCTTTAAATGTTTTTTAAATTGTAATGTTTTGTAATGTCAACACCTAAGTAAACATAAATATTTTATGCCTGTAACTTTTCTTTTATTATTAGGTGTACAACTTTGTTTCCGCCGTTTTCCTATAGATGGCTTTAGCGGTAAGTGGTGGTCGAAATAAATAGATCATAGACGTCATACAATAAACTTAGGCATCTGTTAACATGACCCCATAGAAACATTAGTCGATTTGTGTCTGCATTATAAAGTTATTCTTGATTGAAAATGTCAGTTTACGAGTCAAATTCTCGTCATTTGTGGGAGGTTTTAATTTTCTGCTTCAATATGAAGAAATCTGCGGCTGAGGCTCATCGAATGCTCTCAAATATTTATGGTAAGGCCGTTATTAGTGAAAAAACGTGTCGTGAGTGGCTTCAACGCTTCAAGAACGGTGATTTTGACGTCGAAGACCGGCATAGCGGTGGAAGAGAGAAGGTTTTCGAAGATGCAGAATTGGAGGCATTACTTGATCAAGACTCGTGTCAAAATCAAGAAGAATTGGCACGATCATTGGGAGTGACTCAACAAGCCATTTCAAAACGCCTCAAAGCCATGGGAATGATTCAGAAGCAAGGAAATTGGGTGCCGTACGAATTGAAGCCGAGAGATGTTGAACGGCGTTTGTTTGCTTGTGAACAGCTGCTTGAAAAGCAAAGACGGAAGGAATTTCTGCATCGCATTGTGACTAGGGACGAAAAATGGGTTCATTACGATAACCCCAAGCGCAGAAAATCATGGGGAGTTATATGAATTATATATTGTTGTCTGCTACCTAGGCTAGAATCAATTTTGATATGTAAGGACATCTTCAGGATATTGGTAGAATCGAATATTGTTATACGCACATCCTACTGATATTCAATTATTACTTCCTATGGATGTTCATAAAGCGAACATACAGATGTTCTCGGTACATCCTATATATATATATATTTTTTTTTGGTTTTTACGGACGCATTCTGGATATCACTAAATCCCTCGTGATACATCTACTGGACATACTTAGGATCAATTTTTGCTATGTGGCATAGTTTCGAAAAAATCGATTTTTAAAGAATGACTCTAATCGGCCGCAACACACTTGATACGTTCGACCGTTACTATTGAACAGCAGCAGCGATAATGCAGTATGTAAAATGTTGGCTTTGTACGCAATAGGATGCGCATTCAAATCTCGTCTCATGCATTTTTTTTTATTAAAAATTTATTCTTATCTGTAATTATTTATGTTATTGTAAATGTACACGAAAAAGATTATTAATAAAGATTATTTATTTAATTATATTGGTATATTTTTTTGTAAATGAAATTTTAAATTTTTAAATAATTATTGTAATAATTTGAAAAATCTGTAAGATAATCTGATAAAGAAATATTGTTATCTTTATAAATTTCTTTTTATTAGATGTACAACTTTGCTTCCGTCGTTTTTTTCCGAAATTCGAGGCTTTATTGTAAAAAACTGGTTATATATTTATGATTCAAAATTGTACATCGCTGGCCACTATTTTCTTCCATCTTTCAGGCAGCGTACGAATCCCGCGTCGAAAAAACTGGTCATCTTTTGAGGCGATCCACGAATCGATCCAATTTTTTTTCTTCTTCATAAGATCGGAAGTGCTGGTCAGCCAGGCCGTGTGCCATTGATCGAAACAAGTGATAGAGAGAGCAACGTCTGAAGAATACGGCGGGTGGGGTAGGACTTCCCATTTCAACGTTTCCAAATATGTCTTGACCACTTTCG
>NW_022639451.1:7498021-7500579 GCF_010583005.1 Odontomachus brunneus
CCCATTTCAACGTTTCCAAGTATGTCTTGACCACTTTCGCAACATGGGGTCGAGCATTGTCATGCTGCAAAATCACTTTATCGTGTTTCTCGTTGTATTGCGGCCGTTTGTCTTTCAATGGTCGGCTCAAACGCATCAATTGCGTTCGATATCGATCGTCTGTGATTGTTTCAGTCGGTTTTAATAGCTCATAATACACTACGCCGAGCTGGTCCCGCCAAATACAGAGCATGACCTTGGAGCCGTGAATATTCGGTTTAGCCGTCGACTTGGAAGCATGGCCGGGAACTCCCCATGATTTTCTGCGCTTAGTTATCGTAATGAACCCATTTTTCGTCCCCAGTCACAATGCGATGCAGAAATTCCTTCCGTCTTTGCCTTTCAAGCAGCTGTTCACAAACAAACAAACGCCGTTCAACATCTCTCGGCTTTAATTCGTACGGCACCCAATTTCCTTGCTTCTGAATCATTCCCATGGCTTTGAGGCGTTTTGAAATGGCTTGTTGAGTCACTCCCAATGATCGTGCCAATTTTTCTTGATTTTGACACGAGTCTTGATCAAGTAATGCCTCCAATTCTGCATCTTCGAAAATCTTCTCTCTTCCACCGCTATGCCGGTCTTCGACGTCAAAATCACCGTTCTTGAAGCGTTGAAACCACTCACGACACGTTTTTTCACTAATAACGACCTTACCATAAGTATTTGAGAGCATTCGATGAGCCTCAGCCGCAGATTTCTTCATATTGAAGCAGAAAATTAAAACCTCCCGCAAATGACGAGAATTTGACTCGTAAACTGACATTTTCAATCAAGAATAACTTTATGATGCAGACACAAATCGACTAATGTTTCTATGGGGTTATGTTGATAGATGCCCAAGTTTATTGTATGACGTCTATGATCTATTTATTTCGACCACCACTTACCGCTAAATCTATAGGAAAACGGCGAAAGCAAAGTTGTACACCTAATAATTTAATGTTATTAATTTTTATTACTTTTTGATTGTAAATAATTTATATGATCATAAATTTACAAATTAGTAGATAATTTGTTTTCTTATTTGTAGTCTTTTTTTCCTTATCAATCGCGCAATGATAAACAAAGTTGTAAAGCTTGTGCCGACATGTAACTCTAACGATTCTGTATTATTTGAGAAAATTATTAGAAAAGTTTTCGTCATGTCGCTCGTTACATTTTTATGTCCATATGAATAACAACAACGACGACGATGACAACGACGATAATAACAATTATACAAAAATATTTAATATTTTATTCTATACAAAAATATTTAATTATTTACTAATGTATAAAATTTCATTACAATCAAAAAGTAATAAAAATTAATGACATTAAATTAAAATGAAATTTATAAATATAATATTTTTTTATACAGATTTTTCAAATTATTACAATAATTATTTTAAAATTTTAAAATTTTATTTACAAAGAAATATACCAATATAATTAAATAAATAATCTTTTTCGTGTACATCTACAATAATATAAATAATTACAGATAAGAACGAATTTTTAATAAAAAAGATGCATGAAATGAGATTTGAACACGCAACCTACTGCATACGAAACCAACGTCTTACCTACTGCGCTACCGCTACCGCTTTTCAATAGTGACGGTCGAATATATCTAGTGTGCCGCGGCCAACTAGAATTATTCTTTAAAAATCGATTTCTTCGAAACTATGGCTAAAACGGTCGGACACATGTCGTCTTTTTTTCGCCTAAGAACAACCTGTAAAATCGCATCAAAATCCCCGGAGCAGTCACCTGGTGTTCCCCTTGTAAGTAAGTAAGTTTTGTATTATCCCCATATGCAGCCGAAATAGTATACTGTAATAAAATGTAAAATTATATAATTAATAAATGTAAAATTATTAATTTTATATAATTTTACATAATTATGTGTATGAAGAAATTTTCATTGGATAACCTACTCATAACCTTACTGCAATATTTGATGCTGTGAGGGATCTATTTTATATCGGTGTTGCAATAAAAAAAAGTTTTTATACTATTTAAGGTGTACTTTAATTACAATCATCTTTTGTATTATTAGGAATAGCCCAAGTAAAAGATAATAGTAAAAATGATATTAATTTGATATTTTCTTGGCCAATAATTTAATAAATTTGTTCAATATTTGGTCAAAATGACGTCAAATTGATATCATTTTGATTCTTATGTTCTACTTGGAAGGCTATATTACAATAGAGGTCGTACTGAAATTCAATAAAAAATTAAATATGAAAATCTATTGTGTATCCGTAATAGATGTATAATGGACGTCCATGATGGATATCCATCGTCGATGAATTATGGACGTCCATTAGAGATCTACTTGTCGTCCTATTTGTCGATCTACTGTGGAGATAGATGCTTGGTGAAGCTATAAATGATCTATGGACGTCTAATAGAGGTTTTGTTCTATGTGAATATGTATACATATATATATATATATGTTTCTCTCTTTCTCTCTCTCTCTCTCTCTCTCTCTCTCTCTCTCTCTCTCTCTCTCTCTCTCTCTCTCGAAGCT
>NW_022639451.1:7500633-7510002 GCF_010583005.1 Odontomachus brunneus
TCTCTCTCTCTCTCTCTCTCTCTCTCTCTCTCTCTCTCTCTCTCTCTCTCTCTCTCTCTCTCTCTCTTACACATACAGAATTAATCACAGTTGTATGTCTTCAAAACTAAAGAGAAGCACACATTCTATGTAGTAGGTTCTTTTAGGAAAGAAAAATTCTGCCGACGTCTATGCACGTAAACCTGGTTATTTAGTTGCATATGTCGCGCCATATGCCGCTACACGTTTTCACCTTGCGGCTACGCACAGGCGTTACATACCGATCGTTATTATAAATTGTATCGAGGGTCGAAGAGATAATTAATCGCGGGCGCTTTGACAATGTGTTACATTGCCATCTTAATGAATTTATTTGTCGACATTAAATGAATAAAATTAGTCCTAGCGGGCGCGACCGTTAAATTTTATTTGTCAAGCCAGAGCCGATATTGTTTACGTTGCATAGAAGCAGAATTCTAATTCGTATAGCTCAATAAAATAATAAAAACTATTGCAATAGACTCGCAGTTCGATAGCTTGCTATCTTATAAAACACTTGACTTTTTAATAAAATATTAATCTTCGAAACTTTACAGAAAAATATTATTTGTTATTCAGTAATAAGTTATTATTGTGCAATAGTTTTATATTATTAATGGCTAATAATTTTGAATACTTAAATTGCTATGTTACTAATGTTTTAGAATAATTCAATGATTACAGCGATAATGATAATCGTTAATGTACTGTTAAGTTTTTGTGATGAATTACTGGTGTGTGTATATGTGTGTGAAAATTATTCTTTAATAACAAAAAAGATAAGCATACATTTTTTCATGATTAGTATAAGTTGTTCCATATCTTGTATTTGTTAAATTAATTTATTGTTTAATTCATAGAATGTTTAGTTAAAAATCTAAAAGTAATTATGTCGTTAACAGTTCACTGATATATATAATAGTCGCACTTTGATTGTTGTCGCGTTGTTTCTAGCATTTACCAGCAAATATTACAATATTTTTCAAATGATATAAAACATAAATCCTTAAAATATCGTTACAGCTCATTGACCAGTTCCTGTTTAATCATATTTTAATAAGAGTTTTTAGAATTTCAATGATAATAATTAGTGTGTTTAAAATAAAATATATATATTTTTAGAATCTATTATATTTCAAGAAACGTATATTTAAATAAAATTTATATATTACTTTCATTTAAATAAAGGTTTTCTTAAATATAATAAATGACATTTACAAAATAATATTTTTTTTATTTACATAAAATTAACAAAAATATGTAAAAGGCTATGTTTCATATTTTTCGTATTATTATTAACTATTAGTCTAATATTATTAATAACTATCAGTCAAATCTGAGATACAGATGTAAATACACTGAGAGAAAGATTTACTAAAAAGAAGAAATACTAGTTTTTTATAAAAAAGCAAATGTTTTTATTGTTAAAAAAATTATTCTTAACTCTTAAAAAATCACTATCGACACTTGCGTTGTAAATAGTGATCACACACTAAAAAAAATGTACACATTAAAATGTATTTAATTCAATTTAAATTGTACTTCGAAAATTTGCTTACTATTGCTGAGATATTATAATATACATTGCACGTGAATTGTGAACTACTGCAACTCATGCAACATGCTTTTTTTATTGTAATAGTGAAATGTAACATCTTTACAATTTAATTGAAAAATTAGTAAAGTAATACGTTTAATGTGTCTGCACTAAAAAAATTCTTTAAATTAAAGAAATATATTTTTTTAAATATAATTTTTTAACTTAAAGAAATATGAGTTTGAGTTTAGGAAACATGTAACAAATGTAAAGTAATATTTTTTTTAATTTGTAAAATGAGCTGTAAAATTATGAGTTTCTAGATAAGAAAAGTAATTCCTTTCATTTAAAATACTAATATATAAGAATAAGCAAATGATTTTCTTCCAAGAAAAAAATTAGTTTTTTTTATTTAAAAACTATGTTTAAATAAATATTTGCTTAAGTATCTTTTTTATATTTTAAATTAAGTTTCTCTTACTATCAAAAAACAATTTATTTACATTTACAAAATAATTTATTTGTATTTTATTTACTTTTAAAACAAGTAAATATTTTTCAAATATACTTTTCACATTACTCTTTTTAAACTATTTTACATTTAAAAGGATCTTTTCTCTTCTTTTAAATAAATAATTTGTTTTTTTTCGTACATGGGTATACAATAAGAAGTATCTGTTAGTGAAAGTGACAGTGGTGCAAGTAAAGTGAACGACTCAAGAGCAAGAGGTCTCAGGTTCGAATTTCAGTAATGGTAAGCAAATTTTCGAAGTACAATTTAAATTGAATTAAATAGCATGTGAAATAATGGTGCGTTAAATTTAAGAAAAATTTTCAGGAAAAGATAAAAATATAAAATAAAAAGGAACTTTAATTAAAACAAACTAGCTAAAAATATTCTTTGATATTAAAAAATATTTCTTTAATGTTAAAAAATATTTCTTTATAGTAGCATGTTGCATTTTTTTTTAATAAATATTTTTTTGGAACTAAAGAACATTTCTTTGAATCAAATGTGAAATTTCATTTTACGAAAACATTTGCTTTTTTATAAAAAAAACTGCATTTTTATCTCAGTAAATATTTACTCTCTTGTACAAAATGAATCAGTAATGTAATAAATATTTACTACGTTGTAGGAAATATTTTTTAAAAGTTAAGACATATTTATTTATTGCAAAAATCATTTGCTCATTTATTACAAAATTATATTTATATTCCAATAAATTTTTACTTTTAGAAAACATATAAAGCTATAATTTAAACTAATATTTATTACATTTCAGAAAATATTGCCTGCAATTTAATAGTGATTTGGTTTAAAAAAACTAATTTCTTGCCTTCAAATAAACTATTTTTTAATATTACAGTAAGTTTAATTTCATTGTACAAAACTTTTTTTTTATATTCGACATATAATTCGCTTAAGATAAAGTAGCATTTTCTTTCCATAAACTATTACTATTTCAAAATTATTTTGTTGCAACAATTATTACTTTTGTTCCAATAAACATTTCTTATAATCTGGAAAATATTTTTTGAATTTTATTAATTATTTGCTTAATAGAAAAATTATTCCTTGGAAGAAAATTAATATAATTGTTTCATTGAAACAAATGATTCTGCAGTACTATGCAAACACATTATTTCTTTAAATATAACTAATTTTTCTTTTTTTTAGTAAATTTTTTTCTCAGTGTAATATGTTCTATTGTTTAAAAAATATTGTAATGGCATATTTATTGACAAATGTTGGAAACGACGCAACAACAATCGGAGTAAAACTAATATTGATATAATGTATATCAATGAACGATTAACCATGATGGCTTTTTATTGATTGATTGATTTTTAACTAAACATAACGAACTATAACAAACTAATTTAGTTTGAGAAATACCAAATATAAAACAATTCATACTAGTCATGAAAAAATTGATTTTTTCTCGATATTAGGGAATAATTCATAATAGGAATTCATCAGAAGAACCTAATAATGTATTAGTGATTATTATTGTCGCCGTAATCACTGAATTACTCTGTAGCATTAATAATCCTATAATTTAAGAACTCAAAATCATTTGCCACTAATAATAAAACTTCTGAGTAATAATAATTATTACTTATAAGTTATTACTAATCTACCAGTAATAGTTTTCTGTAAAATATCGTAATTCGTCAAATAACCACTGAACTACTGAGTAATGATTAATCACTACTATTTTCTTTATAATAATTACCAGCAATATTCTTCTGTGAGAAAAGTTTCCTGGTTCGATTTATTATTTGCTGCGATAATTATACGATAAATGTAAAACTATTCCGAATTTACTGAATTGTCCTTTTTTCAATAATTCTTCAAATTATATTAAGAATTCTTCAAAACTTATAATAAATTTTGCAAAAGAAACACTGTGAGATTAATATTTTTTTATATCACAAATCATTCGAAAACTAAGAGTTTCTCATTAATGCAGCTTTGAGAAATAAATAGCAAATGTTTATTCTTTATTTAAAGATAGATATTAATTAGAAGATATTTATCGAAATATTTAATATTTTAAATAGAAAATTTTATTAGAATAAACGGATTTTAAAGTCTAAAGTTATTTAAAATATGCGCACTTATTTAAATACGTATAAGAAAGGTTAAAGGAAAACTTTTATATCCTTATATATATACATATATATATATATATGTGACCATATATCGACATAAAACTTTTGTATTCTTCATATTCCTTTACAGAAAAATATTATTGATTGTAACTGCAAGTTAGTATTAAATTACCATTATTGTTATATACAGAGTGTTCCCGGATTAAACGGCCAAACTTTAAATACGAATTTAGAATCTCAAAGCAAACAAAAATTTCCTCTGGAAATTTGCTCGCAAATGCTTCGTTTAAGAGATATCGACATCTTAAGTTACAGAACTATACGAGTGAATAATGTTAAAATAGCTTTTGTTTTGAAGATTGAAGGTCATTGATAGGTTTTCGTTTGCACTGTAAACAAAGCTCTTTCCTTTTGTACCAAATAATTGTCAGTTCGCTGAATGTTTTTATGGGATAAACTAATATCCTCGTACTATAATCATGCCTCGTACGTATTCTAATTTATGTTGTAACAAATTATTATATTGTAAAATAATTAATTAATGTTGTAATGACTTTCAATCATTATAACGAAGAATTGTGTAAGCATGCGAAGAAATTACAGAAGCACAATGTCAGTCAGCCACTCGTTCTATCACCGATAGGTACAATGCTTGTCTCCAGGCTAGAGGCCATCATTTTGAACAAAACATTTAATATAATATTTAAATTTTGATTATTGTAAAGCAATTAAGAGAATAAACTTATTTCAATATTATTTTAACATTATTCATTCGTATAGTTCTGTAACTTAAGATGTCTCCTGAACGAAGTATTTGCGAGCAAACATTCAGAGGAAATTTTTGTTTGTTTTAAGGTCCTAAATTCATATTTAAAGTTTGGCCGTTTACCGGAAACACTCTGTACATTGTTCAGTAAGTTCATAACTGGCTAATAATTTTGTATAACTATTTAAATTATAGGGTTGCTATTATTGGGAGTGTGCATTAATTTTAAAGGATTTTTTGATAAAAATATGGCTTTATTGTGAAAAAATGGTTACAAATTGATCATTCAAAATATTGTCCATCGTTAGCCACTACTTTTTCCCATCTTTCTGGTAATAGATGGATTCCACGTCGAAAAAACGATACATCTTTTGAGGCTATCCACGAATCGACCCATTTTTTGGTATCCTCATAAGAATGGAAGTGCTGCTAAAACAGGCCACGACCTATCGAAATAGGTGGTAATCTGAAGAAGCAATATCTGGAGAATATGGCGGGTATGGTAGGACATCCCAGTTAAGCGCTTCTAATTTTTTCTTGACCGGTTTCGCAACATGTGGCCGAGCGTTGTCGTGCTGGAAAATCACTTTGTCATGTCTTTTCGCGTAATCTGGCCGTTTTTGCTTCAATGCTCGGGTCAATTGCATCAATTGTTGTTCGTAGCGTTCCGCAATGATGGTTTCGTTGGAGCAGCTTATAACACTACACCCAGCTGATCCCACCAAATACAGAACATAAACTTGGCGCCATAAATATTCGGCTTTGCCGTCAATGTTGATGGTTCGCCTGGCCTGCACCAAGATTTTTTGAGCTTCGGATTATCGTAGCGTATTCATTTTTCATCATCCGTCACGATACGATGCAAAAAACTTTTTCTTTTGTGTCTTTGAACAATTCACAGGTCATTTTGCGCCTTTCGACGTCTCTCGGCTTCAACTCGTACGGCACCCAATTTCCTTGCTTTTGAATCATTCCAATGGCCTTTAAACGTCTAAAAATCGTTGATCGATCAACATTTAATGATTCTGCAAGTTCTTCTTGCTTTTTACTCGAGTCTTGATCGAATAAAGCTTCCACTTCCTCAACTTCAAACTTTTTCGGCTGATCTGGACGTTCCTCGTCTTCCGTGTCAAAATCACCTTTTTTATAGCGTCGAAACCAGTACTCACATGTTGAAATCGATGGAGTATAGTCGCCATAAACTTCCGACAGCATTTGTTGACTTTCAGCAGCACTTTTCTTCAAATGGAAGCAAAAAAACAAAGCTTCCCACAAATTGCGTTTTGTTGGCACAAAATTCGACATATTCAATGCTCAAAAAAACAATGTTGTTTAAACTTCGGTAAAATGATACATACTGAAAACTAAAGCCACATGATGATGCTTTGACATGAAGGTAGCAACAATATGGCCCGATGCGATATAGTACTAGTTACGCTATCTCTTGAAAATCCTTTAAAATTAATGCACATTCCCAATACTTTAGAGTAAGTAGTTCAATTATTATAGTGATAATTATTGATTTGTTATTGAATTTTTCTCTATTAACAAATTACTAATATGAATTATTCTCTGATAATAAGAATGTAAGCATAAATTTTCTCATAATTATTATGAATTATCTCATATGTTCTATTTTTAAAATTAACTTATTGTTTATTCTAATCCATTATAATTTTTAGTTAAGAGTTTAGAAGCTATTATGTCGTTTGTATGGTTTGTTGATATATTGTGCGGCATTTAAATTGAGACACATGAATGTATAAAAAATAAAGCAAAGTGTAAAAAATTTTTCAGACAAAAGTTGTAGGGTTTTAAAGGTGACATATGATGGTGTTAATTTGACTTTTGAATGGAATATCAAGATGAAATAAAGATTATCTTATTGATTTTAATATTTTTTAATGGGACTTTATTAGTTTTTTAAACATCTATGTTTGTAGTTCCTTTTATGTCGAGATCAATAACAATACATTCAAGGTTATTCGAGGTCAAATGACTGAAGCAGAATTCATGAACACTTTTATTTTCTAAAAATGTTTTCACTACTTAATAAAATGAAGAATATGGTGGAACAGAGAATAAATATAATTACACACTGCGGTCGATTTGCTGATGATATTACAGTTCCATAAATATGTTTTTTTTTTGTATACGCACGGCGATACAGGATGCACATACGATTTCGCGTAACCAGCATATTTTTTTCAAAGGATTCACCAATTTTAACTTTTGAGTTTTATTTCTAAGTGAATTTATTATTCATATCTCTCTCTCGTTATTTCGCAACGTCAATATTGTAGCATCGTTAGCAGTTAGCAGTATTACATGTGCACGCACTTTCGCAGAGCTCTGACGAACGTACCGTACTTTGCTCAAGGAAGAATAGAGGCAGATAAAAACGGTGTAGGAAGGAGGAAGAAGCAGCAGGAAAGGGTAGGCTATTTAACGGTCGCTGGAACGAATCTCGAAAGCCCTCTGGGTTCGGCATGTGGCTTATTATACCCGCTAATAAGCGCAGTATATCGCGTCGATTATCCGCTAAGTATAGGGTCCAAGCCAAAGGGCTATCGGGATCGGCCATTGGGCCGATGACTGCACGTCATTGGCATGCACACAGTCGTAATTCATACGGTTCATATAATGGCCAGTCGTACTGCCCGTCTACGTATATATTTCTGGTCACCCTCCCTTCGCTATGAGCAAGACAAATAAATCATAAAATTTATAACTATATGACCGTGTGCATCCTTGAAAAAAAATCACCGCAAGGAATTTCATAGTTAGACAAGACGCATTTGTGTGACGATGAATATACGAATCTCTTACAATCTGATTTTATTTTTAAGATATAATATAACTGAGAAGTAGTTTATATAAGAGAAAGAAAGAGAGGGGGAGGAGTAAGAAATAAGAAGAACTCATTTCCTATTTTTGATATCAATTTAGAACAAGCCAAATAATATTGTGATGAATTTAATAAAACTGTTTCAGGAATGCAACATTTTTAAATTTAAATTTCTTGAATTTATTCATGTATGTATTAAAAATAACAGTTTTTCATAGGATAAGAAATTTCTGCATATTGATTTTTTGTTACTATATTATCTATAAAGAATACACAAAGATATTTTTATTATAAATTATCATATTATATCATATTATATCATTATATATTATATTTTTATTATTTATACTAGACAAATTATATGCTACATTATATTGGTCGACACCATTTTGACCTAAAAATAATTGAAGTTATTTCATTTTAGCCTAAAAATAATTGAAGGTAGGTTATAAATTTAAATATTTAAATTTAGAAATGCAAAAATAAGGTTTTTAGCAATTTTCAATGACTTATAAAACCTCTAATAATTTTTTCTCAGTATCCTAAAAGCTGTCACATTAAAGTGCTATTCTTACTATTTCCAATATTTATATTTAATCGTTATAATGTGACTTTTCTTGCTGAGATAAAACAAATTGAAATTATTATTTTTTTGACAACACAACATAGGTTTAACGATGATGATAAATGAGAACACACACACCCACATACACATTTAAAAGTTCCGAATAAATAAATCTATGAAGCATTGATATATTTATTCTAAATTTTCATTTGCTCTTTCTGAAATTTAATATTGTCACTTCTAAAATTTATGTTACTAACACATCTATCCGCAGATTGAAAAATGTTTATTAAAATTTGGTAAGTTCTGTCATTCCGTATATTGACTTTTTCATTTTCCTTTTATATTTCAATGTTTTTTTTCTTTTTACTATTAGACCTTTATTTACTAAAAACTAAAAAGTTTCTTTACATGTACTCTCTCTCGCGTTAAAAAAAAATTTTTTTTAATTTTTCTATTTCAGCGAAAAAAATCGTATCGTAACAATCTAATATGTGTTGAAAAGAGTAAAAATAACACTTTAATATGACATCTTGCTAAATGCTAGAAAAAAATTATTAGAAATTTTATAGGTCATTGAAAATGGCCAAAGCCTCATTTTTGCACTTTTAAGTTGAAATATCTCAAAAATTTGATGTGATATGACATTTTGGGGATCAAACTTTTTATAATCAGTGCGTCTAAACCTACTAGGGACAATGGCCTGGTTTACATCGTGCACTTGATACGCATACTAAATAGTAATTTTTAAATAAATAATCTTAATATCTCGATTTGTATATAAACAACGGTATATTAAGCGAGTATAATATTTATCAAGAAGACGTATCGATTGAATGCATCGTCGTTGATATATATTGTCAATATTAAGATTATTTAATAGAAAGTACGCATATCAAGTGCACGATAAATGTAAATGTCAGGCCAATGTCATTTACTTAAAGGCCAAAAAGATTGCAGTTTGGTCAACCAATGTTATTATTTAAAGTACTACTATATATCTTGCGTTTTCCTGG
>NW_022639451.1:7510012-7520614 GCF_010583005.1 Odontomachus brunneus
TACGATATGTTGTCCGTAAACATCGATTACCACAATTATGACAATAAATATTGACTCATTTAAATAGAATTGTTGATACGACTGAACTTAACATACTACTCTAAAGAGTTTCCTGATTATATGATAGATTCGAAATTTTTAATAAATATGTTAATTGAACTTTTATGTGTAACATAGTGAGCGATTGTTTTCCTTTTCTCGCAATCCAAATTTAATCGTAATTATTACAAGGAGAAAAATACAATATATAACATTTAATTTCTGCTTACATATCATATAGGAACATATATATTCTATTTATATCTTTTAGCTATTTTTTTTTAATTATTATAAACCAGTGATTATTATGAAGCAGTGATACTCTGTAATACGTTGTATAATTATATATTATATCATACATTGTATGATAATACATCATATATAATTGAAAAAAAAATACAATCTTATCTTGCTTTAATATTTTATGATATTACATAATATTAGATTTGGTTTCCGGGTTTGAGCCGCATGGATTCATCTTTGTTTGATTCCGACGTTTTGCGAACATTTCAGTCCGCTTTATTAGGGAGGAACGACCCGAGATTACATAATGCTTAAATCCTCTCTCTCGCGAGAGGAGGGTTCGAGAGAAAAGCTAGTGAGGGTTAAAGAGAGGAATAAGAATGTGAAAGAAAAGGAAGAGAGAGAGGACAGAGAGAGAGAAAGAGTTACAAATTTTTATCTTATTGAGTTATCATGAAAATTCTTAAGCGCATCCTAATTGTGAGCTATTTCTATCTTGACATTGATATCGTATGACATTGATATCGACATGACATTGTATTATCATACAATGTGTGATATAATATATAATTATACAACGTATTACAGAGTATCGCTGCTTCATAATAATCACTGGTTTATAATAATTAAAAAAAAATAGCTAAAAGATATAAATAGAATATATATGTTCCTATATGATATGTAAGCAGAAATTAAATGTTATATATTGTATTTTTCTCCTTGTAATAATTACGATTAAATTTGGATTGCGAGAAAAGGAAAACAATCGCTCACTATGTTACACATAAAAGTTCAATTAACATATTTATTAAAAATTTCGAATCTATCATATAATCAGGAAACTCTTTAGAGTAGTATGTTAAGTTCAGTCGTATCAACAATTCTATTTAAATGAGTCAATATTTATTGTCATAATTGTGGTAATCGATGTTTACGGACAACATATCGTAATTCGTGTGTTCCGAAGCTAATAAAGCAGAAAATATAATTAAACGTCGTTAAAATTCGTATATATTATAATTGTATACAATATGCCTAATTAAATAAGTTCTGTGATTTAAAACTCATAAAAAAATGTTTATATCGCTGCAAGCTATCAAACAATGCTAAAACAAAATCAATACATTACTGAATAAAACATAAATAATTTACAAAGGAGTTAACGAAGAATTAAACAGGGATTTTAAACAGATCCTTCCACGACGTCTGTATGGTTTAATCCGTGTAACATATCCGATATCATTTCTTATTAACATTTTTTATCTATACGTCGCAAAACGAGACTTAGAGTCGGTTTATCCAACCTCTTGCTAACTAACAGTTAAATCTTATGTCTGTTTCTACCTAATTTAAAGGAGAAACAAAGACAGACGTATGAGTTAACTGTTAGTTAGCTTAGCAAGAGATTGGAAAAACCGGCCCTTAGTGTAACAAAAACTTTAGAGTAAAGGCACCAAAAGCGACATACCACTTTGTTTTTGGATGTTATGTCTTAGTATAAAGCTCAAAATATAAATATAAATATATATACATGTAGTTGGAAGTACCTCCTATTAGATAATATCACATTTTTACTGAAATTGTTTCTAGATTTAAAACAAAAAATGTTTTCGTAAAACGCACGAAAATGGAGTTCGAAGAAAATAGGTGCCAAAAGTGACATACCTATTGGAATTTATATAACATGTCGCATACTTGGTATATTTCTTATGATAATTTCGTATGATAATATTTGATAATAAATAGTTTATTGATGCGTTTAATGGTTGAATAATATTTATTTATTCAAAATATAATGTTATACAAGGGAAATATAATTAAATAAATACATATCTTTTTCCATCTTTTCCTTTTCTCACATATTTTACATATGTAAAATTTAACATATGTTTTTAAACTAAATAAAATTAAACTTTACAATAAACAAATGTCACGTCACAATGGGAGGTTATTAATCAAGTTATGTTAGTCACAGAGTAAGTATATTGTTGGTATGTCACTTTAAGACACATTCTCATAAAAATTTTCAAGTTATACAATAAAAAAGTGATGAAGGTAAAAATATTCAAAAAATATTTTTACAAAAGCCAAATCCATGTAGAAGAACTTAATATTAAACAAAATGATAATTATCGCTATTTAGTCTACGTAATTCGTCAATAAAAATCATAGAAGTAAAACTTGCGAATTTCTAAAACTCGATATTTGCTAATTTAGCATACAAAGGAACAAGAAATATACCAAGTATGCATTTTTTATGACTTAACTGATAAAACGGACATACATTTATATTAGTTTGGACAAAATACAACATTTAATATATAAGATATGGAGGTATGTCGCTTTAGGAGGCCTATGTCGCTTTTGGCTACTTTCTTCTACTAATTTTAACATTTAATCTGTTATATGTTAAGCATTGCATAAGACTCAAATATATTTCTAAATGATGATAATAAGCAAGATATGACGGGAAGTTTTATTTTATACCGACTGATACATGTTACTATCTTTATAATCGAGACAATTAAGTAGAAGTAAACGTATAATAAAGATATTTTTTTATTTTTTGCATTGTCAAATCTGGAACATGTTTAGTATTAATATTCTTTTCTTATAACTTCAACATTTTTTCGTAATCAATCATTATTGGTATGATTTGTAAAACACTCCCACATATTTTCTCTTTTTCTTAACAAATTTATTTTCACGTAAAATATTTTGAACTTAATCTAATATGTCGATAAATTAGTTTACAAATGTGTCAAATGACTATTTTTTAACAAAAAAACATAGTCTACGTTCCTTATTATTAAGTTAAACATTCAATATATCGATAACTTTGTATTAGAGAATGCAGACTACGTTTTGTCTTAAGTTGTCAATTCATAAAAGTTACTAAACATATTTGTGAATGCATCGAATTCACTATTATTAATAACAACTCGCTTTTCTAATCAATAAACAGTACAAAGCATTGTTGAATCTATAGCGACTAATATAGAATTTTTTAAGTGTACAAATTAATCCGGTACTTTAACTGTATGCATTCATAAACATTATTTAAAATAATTTAAATATCATTTAAATGTTTTACTACATTATTGCAGATTTAGTGTCACTAATATCTTTCATAAAACGTCCCGTAAGATTACAAGCCAAGTAATAATAACGTAAAAAAATGTTAATAAATACAAATTATCGATGATAATTTGCATATTTGTTATACTTTTTGTATTTCAATTGGGAAAAAACACCGCTAAAACTGTTATAAAGTGCGGCTATCAACTGATTGAGAGAATTCTCAAATAACAAATTTTAAATAAATTCGATCAATTTTGATAATTTTGTCCGCCATATTATATCCACTATTTTGAATTTTCTATTTTTAACATTGGATTCGTAATCAGCGACCTCAAAAACCGTCGGGTAACAAGTTTCAAGTAAATCCGGCCGATTTTGACAATTTGGCCACCATATTGGATGCGCCATTTTAAATTTTGTATTTTTGATATCTAACTTATAACCCGTGATCTCAAAAACCTTTAGATAGTGATTTTTAAGTATAGGTTATTAAGTAAAATTTTATGTAAACAAATTTATTTGCTAAAAACAACACTTTTGAATATATATTTATAAATAATAAATTATTTATTTTTAAAATATGTTTCTAAAAATTAGAGTAATCTTTTAGTAGTCCAGCAATACCAAACATGCTAAAAGAATAGACGAAAAATTTGATTTATTGAAAAAATAAACTTGAATGATAGGTGTTCCATATAGGTAACACTATGCAGCAAAGGGTTAAAAATGTGTACTTAAAAATGAAGAAAATAAAAATATATGTCCAGAATTAGAGAGACAGAGAGAGAGAGAGAGAGAGAGAGAGAGAGAGAGAGAGAGAGAGAGAGAGAATCCGGCATTGACATTTTTTTATTGATCGTAACAATGTTCCACAAAAAGACTTTCTACATTGTTTATTAAAAAGAGTGAGATACGCTGTTATTTTGATTTATGTTGGCTTTAATGAACTACGAAACACATTTTCCTTCTTTTTAGATCTTTCTTATCTCGTGTAGACGTTTAGAAATTATTTATTGCATTACTCCTCCTCCCCTCTCTCTCTCTCTCTCTCTCTCTCTCTGTCTCTCCCTCTCTCTCACTCTTTGCTTTGCAATTTCTTTTTGCGTTTACGCCGAATTCTTAGCAAGCAATTGTCTTAAATCATCGTTGACGCACTTCTAAGGACTTCTAAGCTGTTATTTGTCAATAAAACTTAAAAATTACCGCTTTCAAATTGCTTAATCGAAAATGTGCTTATATTGTATGATACCTTTGCCGAGAAATGGACATTATGCTAAGAAATGAAAATTAATCCGCACATTTTTTCTTATTGAAATTTATAAAGAATATAGTGTCAAATATATACCTTATCCGTTACAATTTTTGACGCTACTAAATTGAATATTTGTTAAGGTTATATTGGACTTTTCGATAAACCAAATATCATTTTGAGTAGTTATCTGTCCACACTATATAACCGCAAAAAACGGGAAAATTAATTGAATAATTTTAAAATTATTTTTTAATTGCTTAAAAATAATTTATTATTATATATTTACTTGTACATCTAACTATTCATATAATTATTTAATTACAGAGACATTAAATTATTAAATTATAAAAATAATTTATTAAACTATATAAAAATAGAGTTCACATATAAAATTCGTATAGTTGTCACTTATATAATTGCTACAACTACCCGAGCAAAAATTTAATCTAGTGATTGTCTAGTAATGACACAGAAAAGTTGTGTCTTAAGGTGCTTTTACATAGGAGTGTCGAGCGTCGATCGTTAATCGTTGAGCACATGCATAGTAATATAGTAATAGTGAGTTGTTGCTGAAACGCAAGATTAATTTGATTGCATACTGAACTTTCAGTTGAATTTCGAGACAGCAATTCAGAAAAAATTGTAAGAGATTACAAAATGTCTATTAATTATCGGCATTATTTGTAGTTATTAAAATGCAATAGCATTATCAGTAACGAATATTACAAACAAAACGTGGAGTTAATTGCATTAATATCACTAATTGCAAATGTAATATGAACAAAACAAAAAAAAAAGATTTTGAGTGTTACAAATATTCACAGAAAGAAAGAGACATTGCTCTAATAGCGTCAAGATGCTGAACGGTTTAGATTTCTGCGCACAGGTTTGACCCTCGACGATCGACACTCGAACACTTCCATGTAATGGCACCTTTACATCGCTACTAGCTAGTAGTACTTGCTAGCTACTAACTAGGAATGTAACGCTCACTTCTCCTAGTGGCTATACTAGAAAAATTAGCTAGTAGCTAGATACAAAAAAAATAACTTGTAACTATCAAACCTGCACTAGATAGTAAATAGATTGCAAACACGAAAAAAATTATTTTTCTTTAATGATTTCCCTTTTTCTCTATATCAGGAGTACCTAGTAATCTTTAGACACTTTTCTTGCCTCAGGAATTTCTGTATCATGGATGTCTAGTGGCTAGATAGATTTTTCTAATTAGAGTTTTTACCTCTTTCTCTCTTTCTTTAGAAGAGGTGATCCAATGGAGTTTGGTTTCTTGTAATTCTTCTTCATTACATATTAATTCCATTCTATTGAAAAAATTCATTTTATCCTTCGGGACTTGAACCTGAAACCTTTGACTCTTGAGTCGGCCACTTTACTTACTAGACCACTATCCCAAGCAAAAATATATCTAGTAGAGCAAATTTCAAGACTAGTAGCTAGATAGTAATGACTAAATAAGTTTCCTAGCCAGTTACTAGCTCGCGACTGGCTAAATATTCTTACACAGTCTTTTGAATGCCAGGACTGTCTAGTAACTATACCAATTATATAGATAGTAGCTAGATGGAAAAGATTACACAGTAACTAGATAGAAAATTATCGGTAAATCCTGAATAGAAATTGGATATCAGAACTGTCTAGTAACTATACCAATTACATAGATTATGGTTAGACGAATAAGATTATACAGTTACGAAATAGAAAATCATTGGTATCCTGAATAGAAATTGGACTGTCTAGTACTTACACCAATTACATAAATAATGACTAGACGAAAAGGATTACACAGTAACGAGATAAAAAATCATCGGTATATCCTGAGTAGAGATTAGACGTCAGAACTGTCTAGTAGCTATATCATTTACATAGACAGTGTTTAGACGAAAAAGATTACACAATAACGAGATAAAAAATCATCGATAAATTCTGAATAGAAATTGGATATCAGATCTGTCTACCAACTAGATAATAAATTTGTGTATAGATAATGACGATGTAATACACAAATTTACTATCTAGTAGATAGACAGTTTCGATATCTAATTTCCATTCCGGATTTACAGTATATTGCTACTAGACAATTACTAGACATTTGATATTCAATTTCTATACAGGATTTACCGAATCTTCCATCTCGTCACTGTGTAATTTTTTTCGTCTGGCCATTAGATAAAATGGCGTTGAGTAAACCATATGTAGCTAATATAAAACGTTCACTACCGAATATAGTAGTGGTCTAGCAAGTAAAGTGCCAGATTCAAGAGCTAGAGGTCGTCTCAGGTTCAAGTTTCGAAGGATAAAATGAATTTTTCCAATAGAATGGAAATACTATATAATGAAGAAGAATTATAGAAAACCTAACTCCATTAGATCATTTCTCCTAAAGAGAGAGAGATAAAAACTCTAATTAAAAAAATCTATCTAGTCACTAGACATCCATGATACAGAATTTTTGAGATAAGAAAATTGTCTAAAGATTATTAGGTATTCCTTATATAGAGAAAAAGTGAAATTATCAAAGAGAAATAATTTTTTCGTTTTTGCAGGCTACTGCAGGCTAGATAGTTACAAATTATTTTTTTGTATCTAGCTACTAGCTAATTTTTCTAATACAGCTATTAGGGGCGCCTTCCGTTACACGCTCGCGAGCGTTATTCTATCTTTGTTGCTCATGGATATTAAATAAAGATAGAATGACGCTCGCGAGTATTGCGAGCCTGTAACAGAACGCGCCCTAAGAGAAGTGAGCGTTACATTCCTAGCTAGTAGCTAGCAAGTACTACTAGCTAGTAGCGATGTAAGACCCATCTTTTCTGTGTCATTACTGAACAATTATTAGATTCAATTTTAGCTTGGGTACTATAGTCGGTAGTAAACGTTTTATATTAGCTACATATGGTTTACACAACGCCATTTTATTTAATGGCTAGACGAAAAAATTACACAGTGACGAGATGGAAGATTCGGTAAATCCTGAATAGAAATTGAATATCAAACGCTGTTTAATGTCTAGTAGCAATATACTGTAAATCTAGAATTAAAATTAGATATCGAAACTGTCTATCTACTAGATAATAAATTTGTGTATTACATCATCATTATTTATACACAAATTTACTATCTAGTAGGTAGACAGTTCTGATATCCAATTTCTATTTAGAATTTACCGATGATTTTCTATCTCGTTATTGTGTAATCTTTTTCGTCTGATCTGTCTATGTAAATGATATAGCTACGATACAGTTCTGACGTTCAATTTCTATTCAGGAGTTACCGATGATTTTCTATCTCGTATAATCTTATTCGTTTAGCTATTGTCTATGTGTATGTGTATGTCTAATTGGTATAGTTACTAGACAGTTCTGATATCCAATTTTTATTCAAGATTTACCGATAATTTTCTATCTCGTTACGGTGTAATTTTTTTCATCTAACTACTATTTATATAATTGGTATAATTATTAGACAGTCCTAACATTCAAAAGACTGCGTAAGAATATTTAGCCAATCACGAGCTAGTAATTGGCTAGAAAGCTTATCTAGTCAGTACTATCTAGCTACTAGTCTCGAAATTTGCTCTACTAGATATATTTTTGTTCGGGTATATATTGTTTTTTGGCATACAACAATTAAAACAGTAGGGAAGCCTGGAATATAATGAGATCACAGGGGCATAATGTGATATCGTTGATAACTTTTTACAAAGATATTATTATGTAATGAAATGTTTCTAAATGTAATTATGGTTATTAGATATCTCTTATTGCATATTGTTATCAGTCGTCATATTATTTTTAGCTGAAAGATGTTACACAAATTATTTAATGCGTTTGTTGCTACGTCCTTCCCAACTGCATTGCAAATTGTTTGATATATTTGTATAAACAATGATAAAAGATTCTCTTTTATTATCATATGTACCGTATACAGGATGTTTCTCCGCCCACGAAGTACATAGAGTTCTTTATGAAAAATTGAATCGAAAAGTCCTGAACCATTTTTGTCTTTGATGTTTAACGAAGCAAATATTCTTTAATAAATTCCAGCAAATCCGCGCCGTTCTTTAGAAGTATGCACATCTGTGAGTTGCGCACCTGGTAGTATGCGTGAATGCAGCGGCGGAACATACATGCACCCTACCAGGCGCGCGGCTAATAGACATGTATACCTCTAAAAGTCATCGCGGATTTATTGGAATTAAAGAATATCTGCTTCGTTAAGCATTAAAGACAAAAATAGTTCAAGACTTTTCGATTTAATTTTTTATAGGGAATAACGTTATATACTTCGTGGGCGGAGGTTAAAAAGCCTGTATATACTAATGTTATTAAACGATCTTATTTAATTTAATTTAATTAAATATCTGTATAAATATCCACTATCTATAATGTTTTATACTATAATCCAAACATATATACTATAATCCATATAAACACTATAAACCACTATAAACATATATACTATAATTTTATACTATTATATAATCCAAACATATATATTATAACGAGATTATATTTTATACTACATTGAGACTTATAACAGATTTATGCTATTATGTTCTTAAAATGTTAAATTGCATTATTTTTCATAATGTACTATGTTCCAAAAAATTAATAAAAATATTACTATACTAAATAATGATTGTTATTAATAGTTTATAAGGAAAAAGTATAATTTTATTGTATATTTTTATAAGAATAGTGTTATTAATAAATAATTATAAGTAATTAAATATACAATAATACATTTTATATATATTGCATTTTTAATAAAAATTTTTAAAAAATTTTTTTTAAATCAACGATTGAAAAATAAACAAATTTTGTGAAGCATCCTGTAGAGATGTACAAACTATTCGGATTCAAATCTGAATTCTTATAATTCGAATCAGAATAATCCGAGAATTTAGAATAGAAATATGAATCGAATATGAATCGTGCAATTAGCTTTTACATAAAATATTTTTACACCAAATTTGATATTATATTATTGTAACAATGATTCGTGAGTATGAAGTAATCGTTCGAACAAAGTGTTTGTAATACAAGAGAAGAAAAATTCTTATACTTATTGTAAATCTACTTTCTGACAAACTTTTTGCTATTTCTCGACTCGTTCGGCAATTCGTTTGAATCTATACTTTTTTCCAAAAGAATAATTTAAAAAATTAATTTAAAACAGGAATACAATTGATTGAATGAAATATTTAAAGGTACTGTTTATTTATACACCTAAAAATTAAATTATATCTTTCTTAATTTCCAAAATAGAGATAAATTGTATCGATTAAAATGGGTCATCCTATATACTATATACGGTTGAAATATATATATGTTCTTGATATTGAAAATGAGATTCCAAGAAAAAAATATTTCTTAAAAAAGGAAATATGTACAAGAAATAAAAAAATATTTGTTAATAGAATCTATTCAAAAACTTTGATGAGAATAATAGTTACTTAAGTGGAACAACTTTTTTCAAGACTTGAAATAATTCTATTTGCTTTAGTAAAGATTTGGTTAAGTTAAAAGAATATTTTGTTGATTTATGTAATTTTAATTTCTTGCATCAAATAATTTTGTATTTTCTTTTATTTAAAAAAATATCCATTAAAAGAGAAAATATATATATATTTTTTAGAATGAAAACATCTTATTGCTGTATTATATCTACAGTTATTTGGCTTTCAACTTATGCTTTATCTTATAATTAAAATTACGGTTTCCATAAGTAAATGTTCCATTAATATGAAAAACATAATATATTAGGACCTTAACTTAGTTTCCGCCCGCAAATGTTAAATGGCAATGCAAACAGTTCTAGTAGTCATTACTAACGAAACAGGTAGTTTGTGATTAATTTCGACATTTCTCGATAACATTCAGTCAGCATACACAATTATTTTCCTAAACAACAATTTCTTTTGCTTTGTGAAAAATGGAACGCGATAAAGTGTTTTTTCGACATGT
>NW_022639451.1:7520624-7526178 GCF_010583005.1 Odontomachus brunneus
CCACTTGTTCAGATCGATGCAGCACGGCTTGAGTGGTACACGCTTCCGAAATGTTGAAGAAGTGCGAGAATGGGTGGACGAATGGATTGCTTCGAAACAAACATCGTTTTATCGAGATGGTATCGCCCAGTTGCCAGAAAGATGGCAAAAAGTTGTAGAAAGTGATGGAAAATACTTTCATTGAAATAATTTAAATAAATTTTTTACAATAAATGCTTTTTCTCAGTATTTTTTGGGCGGAAACTAAGTTAAGGTCCTAATATATGAAATTATATATATGAAATAATATATATGAAATAATTTATATGAAAAACATTTCATATTCTATATATATATAGTGATATATATTTCTCTACTTTTAATAAGAATTGAAGAAATGAGATTCTACTTTAATCTAATAAATATTTACTTGAAGGTTGCAAAATGTTACTATTAGATCATGTTTATACTTAAGATAATTAGATTTTTAACCTTAGAAAACAATTTATTTCACCTTAAGAATATAATTAAGTAATTCATAAAATCATTTCTAAAACTACAAATTTCTAAAATTACATTTATTTCTAAATGGAATAAATAAATATTTACATCACAAAAATAATAAGTTTATGAAAATGCACTTTTTCATTAAAAATTTTTTTTCTCAATGTATATATCATGATTTTAATGATATTTATGTAAAATCATATATGCAGGACGAGTTGTCGATGCCTTCGAAGAGTTGTTTCAATTCTATTAAAATGTTATATGGGTATGTATATAAAAATACATGTGTGTAATTTTTTGTATCTAATAATATATTTTAAAAAGAAATTGGCGTCAAATAGTTACGACAGTTATCTTGAAAGGAAATTCATCGATTCTTTCCGCGATAAAAAAATTATTGTTTCCTACTTTTGTCAGAAATTATGCAATTTAATTATTTGAGTCCATGTGTACGTAATCGATGGATACAAGGTAGACTTCGATTTAATTTGACTAGCGTTTCAGATTCGTTTTGCAAAACTGGAGCGCACGTCATGCGAGGACAGGAAGAAGAGAAGATCCTTCCGACACTTCGGTAAAGCCTTTCCCATTATCAGGTCGAGTGTTGCCGGTGACGCGGAATTCTTATGCAAATAGGAAGGCATCGCGTTCGAGAAAGTAACCGAGGCCGCGGTGACGCACAAAGGGATTCAACAAACGTGCCGGCCAGCTGACAATGCCACGAGAGAAAAGAACGGGTGTCGTTACGCTCGAGCGCGCTTATGGCGCGGCGGCGACGGCGGTGTTACGGCCGGTTTTATTTACACCTGGCGAGTATGCCTGCACTTTACCACCGGCAGCGCCCACGCGTCTATCGAGACGTATTTCTGACGGCATCAGAATTTTTCTAATCCGCTCGACGTTTTAGAGCCAACTACCGAACATTTTTCCTACATGGATAAAATATGAAATAGGGATCGTAATTGCTACCTTGATGTCTTATGAATACCTTCTGACTGACGAATAAGTTGGCTTTAAACAAATTAAACCAAATTATTCTTACAAATAACACGCAATATTTAGACGTACATGGCGATATTGGAGCAGCATAATTACATCTACGTTGAGGAAAGGAACGACTAAATAGGCAATATTACCTTCCGGAGTCGGTTCTTCCTTAAAATAAATAATAAATTTATTGTATAAACTGAGTGTGTTATAATGCACGGCAAGTTCAAAACATATAATTGTGTTACTATTAGATTACGAATAAACTTGTAAATAATAAGTTATTGAATTGGCTAAACACTGTAACACGCACACATACACACACACACACACACACGTACACATTAATCTGTTATATTAACTACGGAATCAGTTCGATTAATTGTTTGCTTAAACAACGGTTTAAATAACTAACAAATAAATTAGATCGTAATTAAAATAATTAATAATTAAAGTTATAATTAATAATAAATAATTATTTTATTATTGTTAATTTAATTGCATATTAGATTATAATTAAACTCTATTGTAAGGAGCCGAGCCAGATTAACTCCGCCGCAACTACGAAGGCCTTTTTTAATTCGATAATTCGGCTAGCTGAAGTTTGTAGTTAGAGTTGCCAGCTATACTGCAGGCAAATTAATAGGTGCGATATAAATAGGCACTGCCGTTCAGCCGAATCCAGGAAAAGTGATAGAAGTCGTGTGGAAGCGGAACAGGGGATATATGATCCCTCCGTTATTTTATTTAAATATGCATGTGTTACTGCGAATACATTTCCATCATGTAATTAATTAATGACTGCTTCATATCTAATATTTATTCTAAATTTTATAATAATTAATAAAGTTATTTAACGTAATAAAATATAATAAACCGTAATATAATATATAATACGTAATATAATATGTAATATAATACTTAATAAAATATAAACCGACGTAATATAAACCGACGTAATATAAACCGACGTAATGTAAAATATAGAATTTTACAACATATAGGTGTCCTAACCTAACCTAACTTGAGCACATTAAATATTTTGGTTGTTTTTGATGACAAAGAAAATGTCAAAGAAAAACATTATTTATTTCGAACAGGCAAATATTATGACAAGTAAAAAATTTTCTCAAGGGTATACTTTTTAGATTTCAAAGTGATCGATGTTTTTTAAAATGGAATTACATCTCGGTGCAATCATAGCTGAGGTCAAGAATAGTACAATGACTTATAATAATATTAGCTTTGTATGACTAAATTCAAACAATCCAAAAATGTATGAGAAAGATATAAATATAAAATAAAATAGATAGATATAAATAACAAAATAAATACAGTAAAGATATCAGTCAAGATTTATTTTAAAAAATTGTTCAACATGATGCCCATTAACTTTATACATTATAACACATTTAAAATAAATGAACGATTCTCTTAGTTTTCTTATGTTTCTATAAATGAATTAATATTAAAACTTTAACTAATATTAGTAAATATATGTTTCTTGTAGCTTCAAACAATAAGTATTTCTTCTTATCATAAGTTGTAAACATTGATAAGCTTCTAATTTAATTTATTATAATCAGTTTAGTTTAGAAATTTATCGCGATTAATTCGATACTTGAAAATTTACTTGTAGGATAAAAGTTTATTTCACAGAAATAAAAATTTTATATTTTACAAATAAATTTTTAAATTTAATTTTTTCTCTGTGTAAAAGTTTTGCTGCTAGTAATTTTTACACATAACATATATTCGGAAACTACTGTATCATTTAAAGTGTTTTATATACGATATGCAAATATATGTATGTATGTATGTGTGCGCGCGCGCGTGTGTGCGTGTTGCGTGTGGGTGTATGCGTGCGTGTTTTTTGTATGCAGCTATTATCTTTTATATAAAATATATTAATGCTTAAACTTTAAAAAAAGCGAGCTAACCATTAAGAAATTTTATGAGTACGCAAAAGTTCGTTGGATCTTTTAACCATATTTTTTTTACTAACATTTCTACCACGTTTCAAATAATTGTTTGACTTTGTCTCTGAAAAATGATTTATTCTTTGAGTTAATAAAATCATCAAAGACCTGCGAAGAACTTTTGTAAGCCCTAATATATAAAATAAAAAAATTTTTCTCAATGTTAAGCTGTCTCATAAACAAATGGTATTTTAAAGATTTTTCTTTAAAGATTATAGTAATGTTAACGTGAAATATATATCAGCAGTGCTTGTATGTAAATGGTTATTTCCTATGGTCTTTATCATATGAAATGCCTCATTTTATAAGTCAGTTGTCCTTGTGAACATCGAGCGATGAGAAAATTCTTTCTTTTTTACTGTAATATATAAAGTGGACCAATAGTTATTACATCTTCAAAAAGAAAATCAATATTATTATTTATTATTGCTAAAATTATAGATGCTTTATAATTACGTTCCCTGTAAAAAATATCAACGAGAAAGAAATAATTACAAATTAGTAGTATAATTAGTAATATAAATATCTCAATGCAAATTAATAACATAAATATCTTTCTTATCAATTTATCACGCGAAAGAGTTCATATATCATAATAATTACGGAATATTATTGGAATTATGGAATAACTGTCTACATGCTCATAAACATAATTTACATGACAAATGACGACATAAAGTAAGACGTAACTAAAGAGAAGTTTTTGCAACGGTACATAATACAACATAAAGACAATGATGTAGTTCTACTAGGATATCGATCATGCTACTCAAGAGTTTATACACGTTGCCTTGTATCCAACTTTCAATTGCACTAAACGTTAGAACTACACATACTGCTTTTATAAGATAAAAGAGGCCTCGATGCAGTAGTTACCAATGCACTCTATAGAATTAAAGATAATTAGATTTCTGTGAAATAGCCCTATTAAATCTCTTCCTTTGTTAAATTTTGAAAAGCTGGCTTTAGACGAATCTTTACATAGAACATTGAAAATGGTAAATATTACAGTTTATGGAACTTTAGATTATTGTTGTATTAATGTATTATTAATCAACTTTTATAACTAACATTTACAGAAATTTGTAAATAATTTTACATATATATTGAGCGTTGTCGTTTAATATTATTAAAATTTTCTAAAGATATCAACAAATAATATGGTCTCTTTAAATATTGCAAAAATGTTTTAGAATTATTTAAGTATCAAAGTTATTCGTAAAAATATTGATACAATATTAAAGACTATATATTAGTAAACATTAAACGCTATGGAATATTGTTCTATCAATTACTTTTGCTTACTAAAATTAATTTATTCTCTCAACTTAGATTTTTAAGAAACTAAATGTTCTTTTTAATCACAAAATAAAATCTATGTGAAGCACAGATAAGAATTCTAATTTTAAATCAAATTAAATCTTAAATAACAATAGTTTCATTAGCTTGTAGTGAATATATCCTTGATATATTTGCTAATACGTTACATAAAAATATAATACATTGTGACGGTTACGAACAGTAATAGTTATTAAAGTTTTTATATTCCATAGCCAATTGATGTCATTCGGGATACTTCATAGACTATATTGAACCATGTTTCAACCTTGACGACATAATCGTCTAAAATGTACCTATTATTCGAACTTTGTTTGTAATGAAGTATCTAATACGTGAATAATATTTTATGCTTAGGAGCAAATGTACCGCATATCTGCTAGAGAACAACTTGCGTGTCGAAAGTGAAAAATTACATTTTATTAGTGGTACACGTATATATATAATTAAAATACGGACTTTTAACTTCGAAGAAATATTCTCTATAGTTGTTATTGTGCAATTAAAATTGTGAATCACTAAAGCTTACGACAATCAAAACTATAAGCAAACCGCTTTAGATAACTGTTTATGTTATATAACAATTCTTACTGTGAACAACTTATTACATCTATTAATTATTATATCAGTTTGTAATAAAACCAGATATTTATATCGACATTATTACTAATTTAATAATAAATGAGAGAGAAACATCACTTAAAATAATGTAAAAAAATATATATATACATATATATATATATATATATATATATATATATATA
>NW_022639451.1:7526188-7542471 GCF_010583005.1 Odontomachus brunneus
ATATATATATATATATATATATATATATATATATATATATATATATATATATATATATATAGCAACAGGCACTTAAAAAATAGGTCACTATAATAATAGTTTTTTTTATTTATAATGATAAGAACAAATAATAAAGACAAAACTTGTTTAATTTTATGGATGACACCTAGTAATAACATTGTTTGAAGTCGAAGGATCAAAGACATTTTAATATCAAAAATTTTTTTTAAATGAGATGTTATACTTTCTTAGATATTTTTTAATAAAGCGTTTTAAAACAATTATGTGTGACCCAACATTATTCACGGTCAGTCATAAATTTATTTCAAGAAATAGATTAAAGGTATTTTGTTATAATTTACTAACTTATAGATATATATAGAAGTAGATTAGGCTGTTATTTGGTAATTTATTAACTTTCATAACGTTGTTGTTGGAAATATTCAGAATATTGACTTCGAAGCATCGATATTAGTTCTAAAATAATTCAATATATGGAAAATCTAAATAAATTTTAAATTAGAAAGAACTTCGTCCATTTTGGGCCATCCGCGTTCAGTCATCAATCATATATAATTTTGTAGATAATAATGATAATATATAAGAAAGAATTATTTCAGATTTTCAAATCCCCGCCAAAAGTAGTTCTCACCTTTTAATGATGTTATTTGATTCATTCAATAGCTCATCATCAGAACTGTCTATCATAACAAATATGTCGTTACTATCCTCAGGAGATATCCGTATATCATTAAAAAGATATTTAGCATATCCTAGATATCAAAATTACTGACATAATATGGGAATAGCAGCTTACAATACGAGCACCATTCTTATATGTGCAATAATATTCTTTAATAGAATCTTTTCCTTCAATATTACGCTCTGCTACAATGTAGAGAAAAAAAGAAATCTTTAGGAAAAATTATTAATTAATTGAAATCGCGAAAACATCGCATAAAGATAAATAATAAACGTGTTGGGCAACTCTGATAATAAACTATCGAATGAATAAAATGATATCATTAAGAGGTCAGAACTACTTTTGACAAGGACTTCTACTTTTTAAGGATCTAAAACTATTTATTTTCTTAAATACTACCATTATTATCTACAATATTATATATGATTGATGACTGGACGCGAATGGCCCAGTGTGTATATGTGTGTTTATAATCATGTGTAATTGTACTATACAATTATTATAATAAATTTTCAGAAGATCTACACAAAAATACAAGCGAAAATCCAATTGTATTTAAATTTGCTAGATGGAAATTGATTTTCAATTGATAATTTCATTAAAGCTAAATTTCAAATTTCACTTGATCTCCGATTTTGTTATCTCCGATAATCAATTTAATACAATGTACAATATAATGAGAAAAATGTTAACCCGTTATAAGGGACGGATTCGCATATCGTGAAAGTTACAAAAGTCTCTTGTAATCTCTCATCATAGTGTGACGATTGACCTGAGATCGTATCGTCACGTAAATTATATGAAACAGTGTCATGCTGCTGAGTCTCTCGAGCTCTCGATTTTCTTACGTTTCATAGCTAATAATTTCATCATTACGAAATCTTAACATATAGGGTACAGCGGGGTAAATTCAATAGCGGGGTAATTTGGATAATATTAAGCGTTTGCGACAATTGCAGAAAAATATGAGACGCTTTGTTTTATGTTTGAAGTTAGCAGTATGGAAGATACTGTGGTCTACATATTTATACAAGTTTTAAAGAATATTTGTGAATCTGAAGGTCTGTGGAGTATTTTACATTAAGCAGTGTAGATAGAGAACTTCTATTGTTACTGTAGTTTATAAGAATATATTCTGCTAGCTTAAGCTTTTATAAAATCTACGTAAAAACTATGATAACAATATAATCTAAAAATGTTTCCCGCATATATTAGGGATCACCACGTCGACTAGTGGTGTATCATGATTACTTTGACTTTCTAATTTGTATTTAATTTTATTACATGTTTTCCTAATTTATGTTCAATTTGATCTGAAAAGTATAATAAAATGTTCAAAGAACAACATTTAAATACGTGATTTTGTTGATTAGTACTATATTACAATGTTTTTATATCAACGCACGGGGTAATTTGAATACATTTTTATGAGGCAATTTGGATAACGTACTCAGTTCCCTAATATGTATATTTCAACTGTTTTAAGATACATTTCGTTATTTCATAGTGAGACATTATGAAAAAAAGATACTCGACTAAATTGGAACAAAGAAAATATGAGACAAGCCATTATATCTGTTATTGATGGTGTAATGTCCATTTTAGAAGCTGCACAATTATTTCACGTTCCCTGTAAAAGTTTATACAGAAAAGTTCAATCTAATAAAAGATAAATATGAAATGAAAATGAAGTCCATCGCACTTCTATTGGGAGCCCCGCCGTGTTTAATAACGTTTTAAAAAAAAACTTAACTATGTATGTGCATTTTATAAAGTCAGGTACTATTTAAATATCTCTATAAAAAAAGGGGACTGGATCCGTTGCCAGCACTGCAAAGCATAGTATCATGAGCAATGCGTTGGAACCAAAGGAAAAAACAGTTCATTTGTGCTCCTTGTATATGAATTTTTTATATAACACTAACATGATTATTTTTGTTCTTATTAATTATCTTAATTTTTGTTTACTTTTATTTGAAAAGTGCAATTTAATATAAAAAACACAATAGATAAATATAATGTTTTGCTTTTATTATAATATTATAATGTTTATTATAATTATTATGTTAATTATTATGTTAATTTTTAGTTAATGTTATTTTATTTATATTCGTTGTATTTAAAATATTATATTGGACTAACATGATTACTTTGACTTTCTAATTTGTATTTAATTTTATTACATGTTTTCCTAATTTATGTTCAATTTGATCTGAAAAGTATAATAAAATGTTCAAAGAACAACATTTAAATACGTGATTTTGTTTTTGTTATAATATTAATGCTTATTTTTAATGTTATTCAAGTTACCCTGTAAGATATTCGAGTTGCCCCTCAAAATTGATCTTCAATAAAATTGTAGGAGTAAATTGGATAATGGCATTACGCTTCAAGATTTAAAGTGCTATTTCTCATATATTAAGTAAATATTCCTTAGACATGTGAGTTTCCTGCTACATATTCAATGTAAGGATAAAATTATTATTTCTCGAGAAATTGTCCAAAAAGTTTAAAATTATCCAAATTATCCCGCTTTACCCTACGTGAAATTCGGGGAGTACATCTTTATACTAATATCATAATAAAACTAAAGGTAGATTATATTAATCACTTTTTGGAATACTACATGTGACACAAAATACCTTTTTAAGTACTTTTCATCGATATGCTACCCGATCATAAATTTCTAACATCAGTGTATACTCTTTGAAAAAAGTAGTCCATTGAACGGACACGCGTAACACGTGTGCGTTACGTAAAGTAGGTTTCGTACTATAGGGTTAAACTACACTATTAAGTTTTGCATATCGCGGATATTTAATAGATTTTACATTAAAGCGAGCAAAATCTTCTTATATTACGATCTATACATCAACTTAACTGTTTAAACTTTTAAATAATTTGATATTTAATATAGCGGAACGAAAATAAGAGAGAAGAGAGAGAAAGAGAGAGAGAGAGAGTTTTACATTCGTATTATTTACAAAATGCAGATTGATGATTATCTGACAGGCATATTTAAAGAATAGTGACAAACTATACACATAAAAAAATGTAATTAGTAATATCAGCTAAATTTAAGTAGCTGATTCAGACTTAGTTAAAAGGTTAATCATTTTATTGCTAAGAGTTGGCTATCACAGGCAGAGCTGTGAGATATAAATTTATTAGCCAAAATTAGAAGCACACATGTGTTCGAGCAGCTAAGAAAGTGGCAGCTATTTCTAAATATCTTACGCGTATGAATCTTAAGCATTCAATTCTGTAAGGAATTAATCTTACAATCATGCTATCACTTTCTGCGCACGAGCATTATATCGTTAATTGTAAAACACGTCTTGTAAGAAGCAAGATGTTACTATTAATATAACTAGAAATTAATAGATTTTATCTATAATTTAATTTAAATTAAGAAGAGAACTACAGAGAAAAATATAATTTTTAACTAAATATTGTTTACTTTTTGTGATATCAAATTACATCATTAAAAATTTATATAATTGCGCGTTTCAATATATATATATATATATATATATATATATATATATATATATATATATATATATATATACAATATATAACAGATCTATCAATGGGAAAAGTGACGTAAAAAATACAGATGATTCACAATTTAAAATCTAATCTAAAGTTCGAAAATTGAGTTTTTCAAATACATTGTAACATCGAATTAATTAGATAACTTCACGCAAAATAATCATATACTACAACATCTTAAGAAACATTTCAGTTAAAGAAATAATAAAATTCTTAGAAATAGGAATATAATTTTATTACTATTGTGTGTATTTAGCGGCAAATATTTTTTACTGTAGCGCCTAAATTCAAGAAACTAATAAATTGAGATTCGACGATTAGCCGTCTCTATTTCAAAGACACATTTAGCTGTTACAGCTATATCTTAGTTCTTTCGGTTAATCTTTTTTCTACGTAGCTTTGTTTCGAAGATTTGGATGTATAATATTTTAAAAGTCCCTCTACTAGTTGAGTCCGACTCAAAGTTTAGAAAACAATATAAATTGCAATTAAAGATTTATTGGCTATCCATATATTTTTTCGTTTTACTCATATATTTATTTTTAACAAATATTAATTTTCTAATATGTAATTCAATTTACGATACCTTCGTACGCGATGCGTGAGCACATCTTTTATACATTTTTACGGATAATCCGTTAGGATACCGAAATCAGTACGCGATATATTATGTGTGTATATACGCGCGTTGAAATGGGTGTCAAATTAAAAATATCTCTCAATAAAGGTAGTAAATATTTAATTTTATACCGAAAACTCTCGCGAGAAAAGTTAATAAGCTGTCTATTACTTTGATGCATAAATAATTATTAATAATGACGAATATATATTGAACTAAACCAATTATAAAATTACTTTATAGAAAATAAAATTATAAACAAGAAAATGCGATCATTGTTTATGGTTAAATCCAATAATGTAATAATATAATATTGCATACATAAAAAATGGGAAAATATCATAGTTAAAAAAAAGAAAATTTGCTAGTTTTATTTTGACTTCGAAATATAAGAAGATGCGTTTTGAAAATATAATAAAACCGTACTTTCCTTTTGATAAATAAATAGACGATATCAAAACTATCGAAATCGGCCTTGCCGATTGACACAAACAAAAATTCGTATGCTCAGCGACCTTAGTAGCAATGTACTCGCAACATAACTGCAATCCAGACTATCTTCCGGAAACGCGGTGAGATTAATGTTACGAGGAGAAAAACGCTCTCTTTCATGACGGATTGCGACAGTGCAATAGGCTGTATAAACCGCGCGTACTTGCATTTTTTACAAGCGGACGACCTCGCTGAAGAACTTTTTTCATTCTAGAACGATAACGATCTAATGACTTTTATATCATAGATACATAATTAAGGCACACAATTATTCCCTTTAGCTTGCGATTTGTGACAATGCACAAAAACGTGCAGTCGTTGTGCGATTTACAAAAAAATTATAGGTCTGATTTATATAATTAGTTTCATTGTGGTTTCAATACTTTTCTTTCAATGCAGTTTAGGACGTATCCAATCGTTCAGTGATAGAAATTATTTTTTTATTAATTCCCAGAAGTTAAGTTCTCTCATTGAACCATCAGCATCAAAACTAAGCGCACCACATAGCTTTCTTTTGAACGATAATTTGACACAATCTACTGAGCATATTAAAGCTAAATCCTTTTAACAATCTTTCTATAATTGAATAATACACTAGAATATATGTTCTCCATTAACTTATGTATGTATTTTATTCACTTGGTATTTTCTTTTTTTTTGGAAAGATTTTCATTAATGTCATTAATGTTTATTCTTAAACTAAAGATCGCTTCAATGTCGATTTCTACATTTTGTTTAATATCCATTTAATATCATTTCAGGAATTTAAAATAAATGATAAAAAAGAAAATGTATTTAAGTATAAAAGATACGTGTAAAGTGCGTGCGGATTTACTGCAGTAAAATCGCGATGTAAACTCAGCCGACGCGCGGCAATTTAAACCGCCATATATGCAACTCAAAGATTTAAAATGTTGTATCTCTCGTCGGTTTTCCGGGTATAAAATTATGTTATAATACGATATAACGCAAAAAGCATTTACCTAATAACCGTTTTTCCCAATAAATCTGAAATTTTTGTAAAATCGGATACTTATAATATCTAAAACCAGGAATTAATTTAAATATTTCTTAATTTTGTTTTTTATTCCTTGCTTAATATCTCAAATACTTAGTAATATGACAAAACAAGTACGATATTCGTTACTTAATGCTTTCAATACTATAATTAGCGTTCTTCCTTTTCTCTATAAGAATGAGAATAAATCAAATTGGAATAAAGAAGAGAATTTTAATAATCACAATCAATTCAACCAAATTACGAAAAATAGAAACATCGCATAATATTGCATTGCTAATGAATTCAGTACTTTTTAATTCACACATTTCTCGTAGATGATGAACTTGTCATAATTTCGAAATGAAAATAACACGACTTACCTTTAGCTTTCCTCATGAGAATATCGTAATCGCCGTTAGTGTTAAGTCCCAGTGAAGCGCGAAATTTTCCGGCGTTTTTTCGCTTTTCACCTCCGAGAAAGTGTCGCAAACACGTCAATATAGATGCGTCGTAAAATCGCGAAATTAGCAGAATCGCCCGGTCACATTTTGACGAAATGCGCGCGCGTTCATGAGTGGTGACTTGGTCAATGAATATTCACACACTCGCGCGAACAACCGACACGCTTCGCTCTCACGCAACCGACGTCGTACTCTGCGTGCGAATGTCGCGCGACTCAACGCGCCGCGGTGCGACCAGGCACAGCGACTTGCGTCACCCCGGCGCCGGTTGTTACGTACACAAGCCCCAGCAACCAATCCGACGCGCCGCCCGAAGGACTGAACGACCAATCGCGCGCCTCCTCGGTACTCAACACTCTTCCTTTAGGTTTATTATTTAGATCTTTTAAATCTCGAATTAAGTGTGTACGAAATAAATTCAACAATAATGACGAAAAACATTATTTGACACTTTATTACCATTTAATGCTATTAATAACATTTAATGTCACATTTCTTGACGTTTTCACAGTTCATTACTTGTCTGTTTTCTCGATAGACAGCATTTCAAGAAAAGTATCGTGCGAACTAATCTACACATTGTTTCATATTGATTTATTTTTTTATGTTTTTATTTAAAATCAGATCCAGAACTTTGGTGATAAAAATAGAAATACAAGATCTTCTGAAAAACTTTAATTTTGTAAGTACATTGTTTTCATTCACACCATCTGTAAATACAACGTGTCATTGTTATATTTTGGAGATGAAGAAAATACAAAAGTTCTGTATGTTTATAATAATAATTTTGTTGTTGTATTATGTTTATAATAATAAATGTTAATAATAATTGTACATTCACGAAATGCATGAATATGCTCATTTATTTTCCTCTTCATTAGTTCATGTTATTTATATGTTAATTATTTAAAAAAGACACTGATTTAAATTAGCGCTATTAATAATTTACAATATTACTCGACACGATTACCAAAGATCTCTACTCTAATTTACTTCTCATTACAACATTATTATAATGTTAAAATTATTATACATGTTATAGATGTTGTAGTATTTTATGGACAGTAGATAGTAGACGCTTTATTTAGACGACCCTTCAATTGTCGTATAAGATATCATCGTGAAAGCTCACCGCTAGATCGACACGTATGACATGTTAAAAAATGAATATAGCATTACAAACGGACGTTTAACAGGCGTCACATCGATTCAAACCGTACACGTGTATATATCTGAAGTTTATCAAGTGGAACATGACATATATTCTTAGAGCGATACCATAAACTACGTATAAAAAGTATACATTAACATATCTGATAAAACTTAGTAAACTCTAAATTCAAACTTAATCTATCACATATTACAATGCATTATCTAAATTACTATTGATGAAGTATGTTATAATTTTTATTTATAATATAATAATATATTAAAATAAGAATTTTAAAGAGAGAAGTTTTCATCTTCGTGGATATAAAGAATCAGTTTAAGAAATTTTTGTGAGAGATCAGTTAAGAAAAAATAACTATATAGTTCAAAAATCGAGTTGTCCTTAACATAATTTTGAACCTTAAACTTATAAAAACCCATTATCACACAGTTCAATATAATAATATTATTATTTTATGTGCTTTTCTTCTCTTTAAAGTTTGTAACTTTTATTTTAACAATTTTTTTATCACCTTATCCTCAGGATATCAAAGAACAATGGTAAAAAAAGACCGTTTTTTGCCTACCGAGACAAACGTGAAAACGTTATCATTCCTAATTTTTTGATCAGCTAAATATAGTCGTGCTATTAGAATTACTTGGAAACGAAAACATCTTCCATTTTAAAGTTAAAATTGTATTTCTCCAGATAATCTCCTATATCGTTACAAGTATTGCTGAATCTGTCGATATTGTGAAGGAAAATTGCTATCTGTAAATACACGAACCATAAACAAGTGCAGGATATTTTCAGTATCAATTAGATGACTAATTTCTGATATTTAAAACAGCGGATCTAATGTGGTGTTTATCTGAGCGAAAAGTCATCGATTTTGCTAGAAGAAAAAAATAAATAATACTAAAACTTTATCTATCTTATATTTTACTAGGTATTCGAAGCTAACTAAGTTAAAGATGAATTTATAGTTTTTCTTTTTTAATATAACATCCAATACGGGAACTTCTGGAAACAAAACTGAATGATTTTAATTGTCATTGATTTTAATTGTCATAAAGTTATAAAACATGGAAATTCAAAAGATACTTACCTAAAATCCAAAAATCTACTAATCTAAAAGCCTAATAAAATAGAACAATATTATCCGCATTAAAACACACATAGATTTTCAAACCGGGCACGCAAAGTGTGTTTGTTTTGGCTGTCAATTTAATTTTTTTTCAAAACTTTTTGTCATAGAAAAAACTTGTCAAAGCTAAAATATTTCATATTCGTATATCAGTGTTAACATTTGATATTTGTATATACAACATTGCTTTTAATAAATAATTTCTTTGCTTTTATAGGTGCAATATTATATTAATACAATTCTTTAGGAAATTATTTGCACTTGGCCTAATTCTCTGATATTACTTCTTTTTATAGGAATTATAAGTTTTTAATGACGATATTTTATTTTAATATTTTAATTATGTTAAGAGTGTGATACTTTTTTATTTGATACTTTTTTTACCTTTTTTTGGAAAGGTAATTTTATATGGATATCACTTTTTTTATAAACATGATATTAAATACCAAATAACAATATATTAAATTTGAATAATTCTTAGTTATTTTAGACACAATATTTCATTACGTAATTCGGAGTTATGATATTACGAGTCTTATGTATCAATTTGGCATGAGATATTTGGAATATTTCGTAAAATAAATAAGATATCAATGTTTAGCTTTTTTCAAATTGTATGGTTTTCCATGTTGTATAGTTATCGGTGTCGTCATGGGCGTTATTTTTTTTTAGAACATAATATTTAAACAACAATATTTCGCGTTTTAACTGTAGTTTTTTTACAAGAAATATATTATTTATTATCAATTTTCTGCAAAAAAGTATATAAATATTCTTAGAGCCTCTTGGCCTCTTTGTAATTTGTATATCATCAGCTTCAATTCAGACATTAGAGGTCACTTCTCTAACAATATATAATGATCATTATTGATATTTGATCCATAATGAAATATGGCACTCATAACTTTACACAACTGGCCAATTATTAACACGTTATTTTTTGGTAGAACGCATAAATTAATGTAGTTTCTTCATTAATCTACCATCCCCTATAATAAAAATAATAATATATGTTTAACAATTATTTTTTGGATCAATATTAGTTCATTTTTAACCCTTTCACTGTGAAGTACGTTTATTTTATAGACGTACTCGACTATGTGAGCTCAAACTGTGGAGTATGTATATACACATACTGACAAAAAATTCAATAACAGTTAAATAATTGGCAGTTCTGCACAAAACTTAGGACTAGGAGGTTTTAAGGATCGCTGAATACAAATTTAAGGTCAAAATTTAAAAATTTTTGATGGTAGATTCATTTAAAAATTGATAATAAGCATTTAATTGCAATTAACATGCACTTAACAATTTTATTATAATTTATATTTTGTTTAAAATAGCGAAATAATCGAAATATTTTTACCCCCGTAATTAGCTGGTGAATATTTAAGAATCTAAAAACTCTGTAATACCGAATATGAAAGAAATCCCCCAATTATTTAGAATTTTTGACATTTTGATCCACCATATTGGCTCCACCATTTTTAGTTTTCTAATTTTGACTCCAAATTTGTTTTCAGTAACCCAAAAAACCCCCTATCGAGCTTTACAAAAATTCGTCAGTTTATTAAAATTTTCTATATTTTTGTCGCCATATTGGATCCGCCATTTTGAATTTTCTAATTTCAACTTCATATTCGTGTTCAGCGATGTCAAAAGTAGTTATGTACAAAATTTTATGAAAATACATCTGATAGAACGCCCTGCACATTCTTGGTCCACTTAGTAATTTTGCTCTCCACAATGAAGGAGTTAGACATGTTATATCTAGCACAATGTTCACATAATTCATTGAAAAATTGATGCCAATGTGAAAACGTAATATTAATCAAATCTTGAAACTTATAACTTTTCTTCTCCAAGTCATTAGTGGGAATTGAAATAATCATATTATTATTTATAGTATATTTTGTATTATCACAAAATTTGCATCGACTTATAGTATTTACCTTATATCCATTAAATATTTATATAATCATATTTGTTACAAAGAGTTATGAGAAATTCAGATGTATCTCGTTTGACATTATTGGAAAAACACTCTCCTAAATATTGTCGTATTGCATATGTACTCAATTTAGCTACTCTATTTTCATATCGATATGCTAATTTACCAAAAACATTTAACTTATCAGAAATAAACAATTGTTTTCTAATATCTAAATATAATAAACATTATATTACTGCATTTGCATAATATGAAACTTTATCTGTATTTTGAAAAATATTTATAAACCATACAATATTTGATATGGACAGTTTTTTATATGATTCTTGAACAGTAGAAACTACCTTTGGTAACATCCACAAGACATTTTTTATTTTATAATGACATTGTTTTAAAATAATAATTATTGCTGCCTCTGTTTTGTATATCTTTTTTAACCGATTATATTCAATAATAACTTCTTCACTAGCTTTTATTGATGAAGAATCATAGTTAATTAAATGCAAACATGCTCTAGATGTTATTCGCGATAATACAAACTTGACTATAATTAAATATAGAGTTATCTATATCCATAATAACATTCTGAAGACTTAGTCCTTGACTCTTATGAATGCCCTGTTGAAAATTTCCAGGTGAATTCCCACAGCAATCCATGGGAATCTATACAGGAAATTTAAAATCCGTAGGAATCCATATAAGAATCTATGAAAGAAATCAAAATCTCTATAGACATCCACCTGGAAATTCGAAATCTATATAGGAATCTACATGGAAAATCAAAATCCATATAGTAATCCATATGGAAAATAAAAATGTATGTGAGAATGTATGTGGTGTTTAAAAATCCATATGGATAACCATATGGATTCATATAGAGATTTTTATTTTCTATGTAAATTCCTATATGTGGATTTTTACATATAAATTTTTACAAATTCGTAAATAACCCATCTGGAAATCTTCTACAAGTGCCTCATTTAATTAAAAGCATCAAATATATTAAAAGCATCTCCCCAGACAGCACACAATATTTATGATAAATATTTATAAATATTTATAAATATTTATTTTGAATTATTTTTTTAAATATTATATAAATATTTTATAAATATTTTTTTATATACATAAAGGAAAAAGTATCAAAATCTTTATTCAAAATAATATTAAAATATAAATTAAATATATTTTATACAATATTTATAATAAACAAAAAATAAATATTTGTAGTAATATTTTATAAATAGTTTTATAAATATTATACATCAAAAAAATAAATATAATTATTTATAATTATTAAATAAATGAAGAAATAAGAAAATCGAAATTTAAATTGGTAATGTATATATATATATATGTATATGTATGTATATATATATGTATGTATATATATATATGTATGTATATATATATATATATATATATATATATATATATATAGTGTGTGTATGTGTGTGTGTATATATATACACACTGAAGAAATTCTTTAAATTAAATATATTTTGTTAAGAAGATATTCTAGTGTGACGTGTCCAAAAAATCGATTTTTCTTTTTTTGCATATTTTTATAGTTTAAAGTCTTGAAAATAGGTCCCTAAAATATTAAGATGAAATTCGTTCAACCGAGTTATAAAAGAGTTATAAAGGTTTAAAAGACGCAGCCTCTATACGGCGCGACTGTGAGATAAATGACGAAGTATTAAATGTCATTCAACTTATTTACGAAGATTTAACTACTCATGATTTATTACAGCGATGCCTCGAATTATTTGCTCAGAATAATAACGAAAGTTTAAATTCATTAATTTGGACAGTTGTACCAAAATATCTGCATTGTTGAAAGAAGACGGCGGAAGTTACAACTTTCTTAGCTTTTTGCCTGTTTAATGAAGGATTCCATACAATTTCAAAAGTAATGGACGTAATGGGACTAGAAATCGGCCAAAATACAAAATTCCTCGCGTATAATAGAGACAATGAGCGAGTTAAACATTCGGAGTAGCGAGCGTCGCACAAGTCGAAAAAAGCAAGAATTGTCAAAAGACAAAAAAAGGCTGACAAATGTGGATTTTATGAAGTTGAGGAAGGTCTCTTGTATGGCCCTGGTATAGCTGATTAAAAGTAAGTTACTCCAATTACTCATTATCCACCTCATAAGTGCATGAATATCTTTAAACGCGTTTTTTTTTAAACGACATTTTTCAAATTGGGCGAGTATTTTTCTTGGAAACTACTGGACCGATCAACTTGCGCTTTTACACACATATAGTGCACATATTCGATTATCGCCCGAACTAGAATCTTTTCGATATCTTTAAAATTACTATTTTTCCGGATTGCGAATAGTTAGAATTTTTTAATAAAAATCAGACTACTGTTTTTTAAACGCCGCCATTTTGTCAATTTTTCTTCAAATTATTTTATTCTAGCTCGGATGATAGTCACATTCATAAAAAACAAAATAAATGCAAATTTGTTTATTTCAGATGATGAGAACGGCGGCAATCAATTCGCCCGATGGAAGACAATTTTATAACATGACCTGTTTCGTCCATTTGTATTTGTTTCAATTTTGAATATAAAGCTTTGACAAAATTTGACATGTTTCTTCAAAGATGAACAAATGTCAATACAAAACATTAACTCTGTAGATTTAACCATTTGCTTTAAATTAATTCCCAAAAATCACCTTCAAAAAACGGGCCTTCACTCTAGAATACCCCCTTAAATATAATTTCTTAACTTAAAAAAATATTTGTTAGATTTTAGAAAACATGTAATAAATATAAAATATAATATTTTTTTAAATTTGTAAAATAAGTTGTAAAATTATGAATTTCTAAATAAAAAATTATTTCTTTGATTTAAAATACCTATATAAAAGAATAAGTAAATGATTTCCTTACAAAAAGAAAATTAGTTTTTTTTATGTAACAATTGTGTTTAAATAAATATTTGCTTGTTTTAGAAGTAAATAAAATACAAATAAATTATTTTATATTTAATTATTTTATGTCTAAATAAATTTTTTTCTAATATTAAAAGTATGTTTTTTGTATTTTAAAGTTTCTTTTATTATCAACAATTAAAACAATTTATTTAAATTTACAAAATGATTAATTTGTATTTTACATACTAATAAAATGTAAAAAATATACTTTTTAAGCATTTTACATATTTTTTAAAAATACTTTTTACATTGAAAAGGATATATTCCTTTTTTTTTTAATAAATTATTTGTTTCCGTACATGGATATACCATATATATACAATACGAAGTCTCTCACAAGAGATCTGACAGAACTCCGTCACTGATTTTGATGCGTCTTAGATATGTTGCAGAACATCAAATAATAAGAGACCCCTATTTTTTTTATATTAATTTATCTCGAGGTTTAGGTGTTAAAACAACTCCTTGAAAAAAATGAATTTTTTTATATTTATGGAATAATTCCTAAGATGTGAAGTATATGAAAAGATGTTTTTCATAAAACAATATTTAATATTCTTTTACAATATTACAATTTTATAATATTTAATATTCTTTGCAACAGCGTATTTCATTTTTTTAATATGTCAAATTTTTTACTTCCCCCACCCGCCTCCACTCGTTACCTTCGTTAAAAAATTTTTAAGTTTTTGTAAGTGTTACGTCCTGCAGGAGAACGCAACGTAAAGAAAGCCTCGCCTGTACTTATAGGTCGAAGAGCTAATCAGCGACCAGAAGGATCACTTTACTAACGCGACGACGTACGGTCCGATTTTGAGTCAGAGAACTGAATCTCTTTACTCGGGACTGGACCTCGAGCGATAATGGGAAAGGACGAGTTAAGAAAGAAATTAAAGTTTCTTAATAAAAAAAAAAATATATGATTTATTTATATCTACAATTTAATGCGGTTGTGTGTGTGTGTGTGAGTATGTGTTTGAGTATATAGGGTGAGAGTGAGCGTTAGTGTTCAGGATTATTGGAGGACATACCAATTTCAGAATTCTGGACGATAATTGACGTCCACCGGAATTATTGCGATTTCGACAAAGTAAAAATATGTCTGTCCGGACTTATTCGAAATTGAGAAAACCGGATAATAAAACAATGACTCACTGTTATTGTATGAGTAGAAAAAATAGACCTTTCTGGATCTCCTGAAACTATTGCTTCTTTCCTGTCGGATAATGGTGGTTTTCTAAATGGTCAAAGCAGATGTGGTTAGAATTGCCCACGTATGCGATGTGAATGGAAGTAATAAGTCATACTGATACTCGTAACGATTCTGATTCTTGAGATGATACTCGTCGAGATAATAATCACCAAAAATCATACGGATCGGACTTTTTATAGTTTCAGAAAATGGGAAATTTCGGGAATGGCGATTACCGGATTCGTTGGAGATGTCTTGCTTAGTAACAAGGATGAGGCTCGGATTGGTGGAAAAAAATAGAAATTCGGGAAATGTTCGATCAGGCGATATGTGGACATGCGTACTTATAGGTGATATGATTCATGATTCTTTCGTAAGGCTCGAGATCCAAGTGTTCCTTTTGTGTACTTAGCTTTTGTAACCCGGTCGAATAAGTAATCGGTCTTTACGCAATGTAAAGGTACGTGAGGCCCTACGGGACGTAACAGTAAGGACAAAAATTGTAGAGCATTTAATATCAAATCCATTCATATATAATAATAAAAGTAAGTCTCGCTTTAATCGTTGAATAACGACGTGATAATATCGTGCTACAGGCGCCACACTGTCCAAATAGATATACTACTGTGTCCAAAAAGTAAGGTGACATTGCATTTATTTCGAAAATTCTTTATTTATTCTTGCAAATCAATTTCGTCCCCTTCAAAGTAATCCCCCCCTGATATAATACACTTATTCCAACGGATTTTCCAATCTTCGAAACAGTTGTAATAATCGATTTCAGGAATGGCCTTTAGCTCCTTCTTCGCAGCGGCTAACTGTGTGACGATAATGCACCGTCACACACTGCGCTGATTATTCGTGATTTTTTAGCCAAAAACTCGACTAATATCGTTCCACAACCACCGTATTCACCTGATTTGGCTCCATGCGACTTCTGGCTCCGGGGACACCGTTTCGAGTCGATAGAAGAGATTCAAGCCGCTGCGAAGAAGGAGCTAAAGGCCATTCCTGAAATCGATTATTACAACTGTTTCGAAGATTGGAAAATCCGTTGGAATAA
>NW_022639451.1:7543453-7543968 GCF_010583005.1 Odontomachus brunneus
TTATTCCAACGGATTTTCCAATCTTCGAAACAGTTGTAATAATCGATTTCAGGAATGGCCTTTAGCTCCTTCTTCGCAGCGGCTTGAATCTCTTCTATCGACTCGAAACGGTGTCCCCGGAGCCAGAAGTCGCATGGAGCCAAATCAGGTGAATACGGTGGTTGTGGAACGATATTAGTCGAGTTTTTGGCTAAAAAATCACGAATAATCAGCGCAGTGTGTGACGGTGCATTATCGTCACACAGTTAGCCGCTGCGAAGAAGGAGCTAAAGGCCATTCCTGAAATCGATTATTACAACTGTTTCGAAGATTGGAAAATCCGTTGGAATAAGTGTATTATATCAGGGGGGGATTACTTTGAAGGGGACGAAATTGATTTGCAAGAATAAATAAAGAATTTTCGAAATAAATGCAATGTCACCTTACTTTTTGGACACAGTAGTATATGATAATATATGTTACTATAGGTAGGGAAATATAATGTAGAAAAATAACACATAGACAATTATATATAT
>NW_022639451.1:7543978-7544170 GCF_010583005.1 Odontomachus brunneus
ATAGAAATTCGGGAAATGTTCGATCAGGCGATATGTGGACATGCGTACTTATAGGTGATATGATTCATGATTCTTTCGTAAGGCTCGAGATCCAAGTGTTCCTTTTGTGTACTTAGCTTTTGTAACCCGGTCGAATAAGTAATCGGTCTTTACGCAATGTAAAGGTACGTGAGGCCCTACGGGACGTAACAG
>NW_022639451.1:7544180-7546097 GCF_010583005.1 Odontomachus brunneus
ATATTAGGTGAAGTAAAAAGTTCTGAGCGTTTTTTCGCTTTATTTCGACGATGAAATTAACATAGTTAGGATTATCCGATTTCGATCAAATATGCGCCGTTTTGTTCGATAACTTTTGTCCATTTTGAAGACAATTTCATAATTCCGCGATTGAAGAAGTCCTCCTCCCTATTGGTAAAAAACTTAACCAGCTCATTTTCACAAGCCTTTCTTGAGGCCAGTTTTGTACCATCAAGAAAATTTTGCAAATGCTTGAAAAGGTGATAATCGCTTGGTGCCAAGTCTGGACTATACGGCGGGTGCAATAGAACCTCCCATCCAAGCTCTCGGAGCTTCTGGCGCGTCGTTAATGATGTGTGCGGCCTGGCGTTGTCTTGATGGAACACAACACTCTTCCTATTGGCCAATTCTGGCCGCTTCTGGTCGATCGCCTGCTTCAATCTGGTCAGTTGTTGACAGTAGAGGTCCGAATTGAGTGTTTGGCCCGATGGGAGCAGCTCATAGTGGATGATTCCTTTCCAATCCCACCAAACACACAGCAAAACCTTCTTGGCCGTTAATCCGGGCTTGGCGATCGTTTGGGCCGGCTCACCGCGATTGGACCACGATCTTTTTCGGCTGTTGTTCTCGTATGTGACCCATTTTTCATCACCAGTCACCATCCGCTTCAAAAATGGGTCGATTTCGTTACGTTTCAGCAAAGAATCGCAGGCATCAATTCGGTCCAAAAGGTTCTTTTGCGTCAATTCGTGTGGCACCCATACATCGAGCTTCTTCTTGAGACCAGCCTTATGCAAATGGTTCCAAACGGTTTTCTGGCTAATCTTCAGTTCCTGGGCAATGGAATAAGTGCTCACATGCCGGTCCGACTCGACGATTTCCATGATTTTATCGACATTTTCGACGATTGGCCTACCAGAGCGTGCCTCATCTTCGACGTCCATATTACCAGAACGGAATCGTTGGAACCACCGCTTTGCTGTTGCATTCGATACTGTATTGGGTCCATAAACAGCACAAATTTTTTTGGCCGCCTGCTCCGCCTTTTCACCTTGGTCGTAGTGGTACTGAAGAATGTATCGAATTTTCTCTTTTTTTACCTCCATTTTGGAACGCTGTAACACACAACTGGCTTGACCAAACACAAAACTGTCACAGAACTTTTTTTGAAGCGTAATGTCACCTTTAAATCGCCGTATAGTATGGCCCGATGCGATGTATACATCGTGAGATATGGCTCACTAAAGACATCTAGCGGAAAACGCTCAAAACTTTTTACTTAATACCTATGCGACGGTTTTCTTATTATTACTCGCAGCGGACAGTCGCCTGTCCGCCTCGTCGACAAACTACCGCGATCCCCGGATCTCGTTTCGGACTCTCTAATTTTCGTTGGGCGCCAGGTGCGGTAAGGCCGCACCTCCTCACCAATAATTATTCGCCAAAGATTTCTAAATCGTCGTCCGGCTTCGAGATCGCGGGGACGAAACGGGACCGCTAGCTCTTTGTTAATTTTAGTCGGAGGGGGGATGGGTTTAGTGGATGTAGGTGGAAGCCGAGGAAAAGAAGACCAATTCGTTCGATATAGATTTTTATTCCGGCGATACAATGCACTGCAAGTGCCCGATACGATCTCACGCTTGTTTCGATACGCTATCCCGATATCTTAGTTCCTAGTGGGAGATCTTCTCGCGTTTCGCGCGACCACTCTGCATGCGGTAGGTTTCGCGTGACACTTTCGTGATAATTACGACAAACAACAAACGAATGGGAGGTCTTACAATGAGTCGGACTCCTCCTCGCCGGTCCTCCGGGTCGATCGCTTTTGTTGCTCGTCTGAAGTCGCCCTCGCTATACCACGCCAATGGGAGTACGGCACACCTTCCAGTATGGTCGCGTCCGCTCACAAAACGACAA
>NW_022639451.1:7552760-7554589 GCF_010583005.1 Odontomachus brunneus
TCTCCGGCTTGTCTCGCTGGGATCTCCGTATTTCCGGGCCACCTGTGTTGTTAACAGCTGTTGAGAGTCGTCTTGCCTCTCTGTCCCGCGTCTAGCAGCATGCTGTAAACAAAGATCGCCAGCGGCAGCCGAAATCGGAACGATAACACGTTCTTGTATACGAGAGTTAAAGTACCGTTTCACATACCATTTAAACGGCGACTCTCCTTGATGCTGATGACGTTTCTCCTTTCTTCTGGTTCCCTCGGTGTCCTGTGGTCCCAGCCCTTCGGCGTCGGCGAGGAGAGTTGGGGGCACATTATTGTAGGGCGCGATGACCATCCCATTAGCGGGACCGCATACGCTTCGCTAATTACCCCCCTCTACGCTCGACCGGTGTGACCGCGGAAAACTGTTGCTTTGAGTCGCCAAAACTTATTCGGGAACCGCTATGCACCCTCTTTCCCTTTTTCCGATATGCGCGAAATCACACGAACGGTGCTCGTTTACCCTTGTGACGGGCGCCCTATGGCTGCCACGTCACACCTAATATAATGTACCTTTTTACTTTTCACCTAATATAATGTTTACAATATATAATGTTATTATATTTTTTATATTAATCATATAATTAATATAATATTAAAGAAAAATTGATACAAAACTTGTATGTAAACAGAAAATAAATGTGTTTTATTTATAGCATATATTTGTTACAAAGGTGATGCTCATGGAAAAAGTGTGTGATACAAAGTGATTATTTGCACCAAGAACAAATAATTACATTATTCGACAAAAATCGAACTTTTTTTCGTGACACGATTGCGAATAGTCATTTCCAGGGTTGGATAGTAACTAGTTAAAAAGTTAAAAGTTAAGTTAAAAAGTTAAAAAGTTAAATAGCTTTTACTTAACTTAGTTACACTCTTAACTTTTAACTTAACTTATAAGTAACATTACCCAAATGCCACACGCCGATCTTTTTGAAACTTTGCACACATGTAGTACATCAAAAAACATTAGACACGTATTTTTTTTATTTTTGCTAACAAGGCATTTTAAAATTAGAAAACGCATTCGAAAATTTAACACTCTATAGTACCATGATAACTAATGCTACTCCTGAGCGTCATTCTTTTACGGCTTTTACGACATTACTCTATTATAATTTTATTGTCTGAATGTTTCTGAAGTCGCTAATTATGATTTTGACATTAGTTTTGCGAGATTTAGTTTTGCAAAAAACTTTGAAACTGACATTAAATAAAGTCTTTGAAATGTCTGCGATTTTGGTCCGCCATTTTGAATCTCACAAAACTAATGTCAAAATCATAATTAGAGACTTCAGAAACATCCAAACAATGAAATTATAATAGAATAATGTCGTAAAAGCTGTAAAAGAAAGACGCTTAAGAGTAGCAGTTATCATGGTGCTATAGAGTGTTAAATTTTCGAATGCGTTTTCTAACTTTAAAATGCCTTGCTAGCCAAAATAAAAAAATACGTGTCTAATGTTTTTCGATGTACTACATGTGTGCAAAGTTTCAAGAAGATCTGCGTGTGGTACTTGGGTAGTGTTACTTGTTAGTTATATTTTATCGGTAACTATTAACTTTTAATTAAATTATCTTGAAGTTAACCATGCCATAAAGGTGTAGCGAGACGTCGAAAGGCTGTTCAGTACAAGAGGGTTCATTTTTGACAATCTTCGAGGAAAAATGTCCAATAAAAATTTCGAAAAAACTTTCTCAGTAAGCAAGAAGTCATTAATACAACGTTACTACAATGATATTCAAGAACCTATAATATTGTCAGATATGTAGAGTTTAATATTGTATCGAACATCATTA
>NW_022639451.1:7554599-7555351 GCF_010583005.1 Odontomachus brunneus
AAATTAAACAAATTGAATTACTAAATTTTGAAAGAAACTTTTATAAAATACTATTTAAAACAATAATGTTGTTTTATCAAATGACATAATTTCCTTGAAATAAAATTTTTTTATCATTTCAAAAAATAATATTTCGTTTAAGAATATAATATTTTAATGAAATAAAAAAAAAACCACAAAATTAAACAACTACGAATATTAAATCTAAAGAAATATTTTCTCCGAAAACACGATATAAAAAGTTTAAGAAATATATAATAAGACAAATTCTAGCATTAATGGCTGCCACTAACAAGAACTACTCTAAATACTATTCTATTGATGTCAAATATTACTGAATTTGAAATGTAAGTAACAAAAATAACTAATAAACAAGTAAAAAATATTATATTATATTCGTTATATTTCTGAAATAGTGCTGAAATATTGTTAAAGTAATATTGCAAATTAATGTCACTGCAATGTCTCTGCAACATTGTACTGCAATATGTAATCTTGCAACGTTGTAGCAATGTTGCTGCAAGCTTCTGTGCTGTATGGGAAATAACATGTGAAAAATATAAATGCAATATTATTAAAAAATGTCCAAACAATACACATGAAGTCAACGTTTCTAAACGTTAATTTAATGTTCCTTGTTTACTGGGTTATTACTTAAATTTAATAAGTATCTGTGAATAAAACATGTTTCCAAATAAAGTGTATATTTGTTTTTTCCGTTATTTGTAAAACTGAAACCCTAAAGTCAAACA
>NW_022639451.1:7555361-7555764 GCF_010583005.1 Odontomachus brunneus
TGTCTAATGTTTTTCGATGTACTACATGTGTGCAAAGTTTCAAGAAGATCTGCGTGTGGTACTTGGGTAGTGTTACTTGTTAGTTATATTTTATCGGTAACTATTAACTTTTAATTAAATTATCTTGAAGTTAACCATGCCATAAAGGTGTAGCGAGACGTCGAAAGGCTGTTCAGTACAAGAGGGTTCATTTTTGACAATCTTCGAGGAAAAATGTCCAATAAAAATTTCGAAAAAACTTTCTCAGTAAGCAAGAAGTCATTAATACAACGTTACTACAATGATATTCAAGAACCTATAATATTGTCAGATATGTAGAGTTTAATATTGTATCGAACATCATTATGGACATACCTTGACCGCGATTTGGAAGTTTCAATAATGTTGAAAGGGTTGCCATAAT
>NW_022639451.1:7555774-7559467 GCF_010583005.1 Odontomachus brunneus
AAACCCTAAAGTCAAACAATGAAATGAAACAAATTTAACTTTTAACTTTTTAATTACTTTTTTTTTATTAACTTAACTTTTAATTCAATTAATTTCATTATGTTAACTTTATCTTAAATTAAATTTTCAAATCCGTTAACTTTAACTTAACTTAGTTAAAAAAAAAATTAACTTACCTAACCCTGGTCATTTCAAATGTATTTTTGCCTGAATACGAATCCGTCATCCAAATTTGCTTATCACGTTACAATTTTGAGAAAAATGGCGTCAAAGAGGCCAATAAGCCGAGTGCGGGAATCTTCTTATTTTGTATCTTACTCCATTTTTCTCAAAACTGTAACGTGATAGCCAAATTTAGACGACTGATTCGTGTTCAGCAGACAAAAGTACATCGGAAATAACTATTCGCCTTTTTGCAAAAAAAAATTATTCTACCCAGTAATATTGAAGCCAAAGACTGTTTCTGATTGGCTATATGTTGAAAACAAAAATTATTTGAAAACGAAACAAAATGCATTTTCAAGCTAAAGGTTAATATTTTAGCGTGGCATTAACGAAATGTCGAAAAAAATTTACTGTTAATGCTACAACGTCACGAAAACCCTCAAAAGCGTCATTTTTTACCTCTTTGACGCCATTTTTCTCAAAATTGTGACGTGATAGGCAAATTTGGACGACGGATTTGTGTTCAGCAGGCAAGAATACATCTGAAATGACTATTCGCACTCATGTCACGAAAAAAATTCGATTTTTGTCGAACAGTGTAATTACCAATTTAATTAATTTAAAATGAATCAGTCAAACATCACTGAAAATAGTGAATATACACTGATTGCAGTTATAAGTATAGCACTGAAGGTGCTCAGTGCTATACTCACAACTGATATCAGTGACTATTCGCTGATTCACTTTAAGAGAGTAGTGATTGTCTAGTAATGACACAGAAAAGTTGGGTCTTATGTCGCTACTAGCTAGTAGTACTTGCTAGCTACTAGGTAGGAATGTAACGCTCACTTCTTCTAGTAACTGTACTAGAAAAATTAGCTAGTAGCTAGATATAAAAAAATAACTTGTAACTATCAAGCCTGCAGTAGACAATGAGTAGATAGTAAAAACAAAAAAAATATTTCTCTTCGATAATTTCATTTTTTCTCTATATCAGGAATACCTAATAATTTTTAGACAGTTTTCTTATCTCAGAATTTTTGTATCATGGATGTCTAGTGGCTAGATAGGTTTTTTTAATTAGAGTTTCTCTTTCTCTCTCTCTCTCTCTCTCTCTCTCTCTCTCTCTCTCTTTAGGAGAGGTGATCCAATGGAGTTTGGTTTCCTGTAATTCTTCTTCATTACGTATTATTTCCATTCTATTGGAAAAATTCATTTTATCCTTCGGGACTTGAACCTGAGACCTCTTGAGTTTGACACTTTACCTACTAGACCACTACTATAGTCGGTAGTGAACGTTTTATATTACTACTATAGCTACATATGGTTTACTCAACGCCGTTTTATCTAATGGCTAGACGAAAAAATTACACAGTTACAAGATGGAAAATTCGGTAAATCCTGAATAGAAATTGAATATCAAACGCTGTCTAGTAACAATGTATTGTAAATCCAGAATGGAAATTAGATGTCAAAACTGTTTATCCATTAGATAGTAAATTTGTGTATTACATCATCATTATCTATACACAAATTTACTAGTGAGTAAACAGTTCTGATATCCAATTTCTATTCAGGATTTTCTATCTCGTTATTGTGTAATCTTTTTCGTCTAAGTTACTGTTTATATAATTGGTATAAGTACTAGACAGTTCTGACGTGCAATTTCTATTCAGGGGGTCGATCATGTATCTTTTCACCTAGGATGAATTCATGAAAAAGTGAAAATTCTCGCGAAAAAGTGAAAAATTTAGTGCGAAAAGGTGAAAAAATGAAATCTTTCATTGATATTTTCCGTAAAAAGTAATATCCATATTCATAATCAGACCTTATATTTAAGGTGTTCATAAGTATATCTTCAGATTCTCTATAGTCAATAGAATGATCTGTAGAGCATCTACAAATAAATTTAAAGAAGCCTTCAATTAAGGCCTGGATTATGAATTATGAATACGAGCATTAATCAATTACGATGGCTATTGCATTAGTGTGGTCCTTATTTTTCGACTTTCAAATTTTTTCTGCGGCACCCTCCAAAAAGTTTCCATTTGACAAAAAAGAAATCCTTTCCAAACTTTTGCTCGATCGGATAACGAGAACCCGTGCCCCCGGGTCGTTATAAACATTGGAATTTAATACTCTTAAGCGTCTTCTACAATGGCAGTAGGAGTATTGGATTAAGGCTGTAAACGTTGGAGTAAGCTAGTATTTCTGGTGTATTAGGGTGTAGAGTAAGGCTGTAAGCGAAATGGTTGAATTCCGTTTCCTACTTCTTTACTTTCTACTTCTTTACTCTCAGCCGATGAAAACTCATCATTACATCACGAAAGCGCGCGCGATATAAGCTAGCTAGCTAGTGCAGTCAGATGGGGAAAGAGCCACTATGACAAGTCTGCAATGAAGAAAAAAGAGAGAGAGAGAGAGAAATTAAGTAAGTGCAATTATATGTTCTAACCTACAAATATGTCGGACACAGAGCTCTTTTTTGAAGAAGATATTAGCATTGATCGAGAGCTAATTGTTGTGGTTCGAGCAAATCGGTTTTTATACAACAAGACTGAAAAGTTGTATGCCAATGGAGACGTAAAAACCGAAGCATGGAAGCAGGTTGGCGCGAGCCTAACTAATCCAATAGAAGGTAAGTTTATTTTTGTTACTTGGAAATATTAATATGGTTTTATAGCGATTTGTTGTTATAGGTTGCTTTCCAATAAGAGACACAAGTCGACACAAACATCATTCTATTTTTGTTTCACATTTAGTGAGAACAAAAATAGGATGATACTTGTGTCGACTTGTGTCTCTTGTTGGAAAGCAACCATAATATAGACAATGAATGAGGTGTCATATCAATAAAGGATATGTTAGGCAAGATGTAGGTTACGTTGTAACTTTGGTATACTATAAAAAGATAATATAACACCTGATAATTTGTATTTTACTGCAATGAAATTTAATATATTTGTCAGGTCCTGCTGCCGAGAAGAGATTTTATGTTCTGAGACAGCGCTTTGGGACAGAGCGGAGAAAAATTGTGCAGTCCATGCCAAGATCTGGAGCTGGAGCAGACCAGTTTACATACAAATCAATGTGGCCATTATACAAGGACCTCATATTCTTGGAGGATATTATCAAACCTAGAAAGTAAGTGTTGTGGTCTGGGAAGTTTTGCATAACAAGTATCATTGACATAATTAATGATTATGTGACGATTCGGAAAGCGTCACGACATCCGAAACAATTACTTACAAAACGCCGAACAACCGCGCGCGGAATAACCGCAAGGTCAACAAACAGTCGAACTGTTTGTTATAATTTAGTATAAAAGCCGACAGAAAATTGATATCGAGAGAGATTGATCGGAAGGCTCTTCTCAGGCGCACGACCGATCAGAACTCAAAACTCCTAGAGATCCTAGACATCCCGTCGACCGAAGTGGATACGCGACGTCGACATCCTTTTTTCCTCCTCACGCTACGCCGCTAACACCTACGATCGCGAACGCATACAGGGCGTAAGATAGCGGTA
>NW_022639451.1:7559477-7560819 GCF_010583005.1 Odontomachus brunneus
AGATCTGGAGCTGGAGCAGACCAGTTTACATACAAATCAATGTGGCCATTATACAAGGACCTCATATTCTTGGAGGATATTATCAAACCTAGAAAGTAAGTGTTGTGGTCTGGGAAGTTTTGCATAACAAGTATCATTGACATAATTAATGATTATAATATACTTGCAGAACCTCATCCAACTACAAGTTGTTGTAAATAGTGAAGCGTCAGTATGTCGTACAACTACCTCATTACCGTTTACATCTGCTCCTTCTGATGGTCATATGACAGTGCACACGATTTATCCTTTCTCTTCTCAGTCTGCTGCAGCAAGCTCAGACATGTCCAGTTGGAATTCAGATTCATTAACAAATCTTATAGGTAAGGAGATTAAAAGACTTATTGCATGTCCACAGTTTGTTGTAACATAATCTGAAGTATTCGTCTGTTGCATTTTTAGGTACTGACAAGAGTTTCACAGATACATCTGAAAACTCCTTTTTGCCACTTCCTACATCATCTCCTTCAACATCACCTTCAGTTAGATCAGACTTTGGAAGTAATAATACAGTTGTACAGGCGCAGAAAGCTATATCCAGCATTAATACTAAGCGCAAAGTGCTCACACCTGATTCATTTGCGAACAAAAAACGGGAAGAAGTAGATACTATCAATAAGACTTTAATCGAACAGAGTAAAGAATTGACAGACCTTGCAGCAAAGATTGGTAAAGCAATAACGGTTCCACCACCAAATGTTCCGCCAGTAATAGTCAGTGATGCATTTTCTGATATTAAGCCCATGCTGAGTGCCATAGGATTTGCACTAGGAGTAGTACCTAAGAATGTTCAACTTGAATGTCTCATAGGTATATTACAATATATAAATGATTTCAGTAAGAACAAAAGTGTATCGAATTAAGCATTAAGCAAATAAGTGATTGAGATAACCTGTGATTTTTACTAATAAGTTTTAAATATATATATACTGTGATTGTATTACGAATAATTATAATTAATATGATAATTTTATTCAAAAATGGAAAGAAATATTTTTTGTTTATATATATATGTATAAGATATTTTTTATTATTACTATAAGGAATAACGTGAAAATAGTTGTTTGTTGAACTTTGAACAAACTATGTATTAAAATAAAATACTATAAACATATTACTTATTTTAAAATAAGAAAATACATTACGTTAAATGTAAATGTTTCGTCTGACATTAACTTATTTTTCTTAGAAGCACATATTTTTTGTTATATCTTACACTATATATCAAAGCAAAACTGTTGTTCTTTTGTGATTTAGAGGAAAATAAAAAGATAAATATTTTTATAATCGTTTATTTTATTAA
>NW_022639451.1:7560829-7561016 GCF_010583005.1 Odontomachus brunneus
TCACCAGAAGCAAGATCTGCAGCCAATTCTGAGTTTCTCCACACACCACCGTCACTGATAGAACCTGTAAATTACATCAAATGTACTCCATTACAACATTTACTATTAATTTGTTTCCTATCAGTTATTAAAAGAAAAGATGATTATTACTCACCAAACTGTCCAATATCCACCCATGTAATGTACC
>NW_022639451.1:7561026-7561517 GCF_010583005.1 Odontomachus brunneus
AATATCATATAAGACATAAGATCATATGTAATTATATAAAACATTTGATTAAATATATACGCATATAGAATCGTATCAAGTTTCGGATATAATTGTATAATCATTTATGATCTTATGTTAGTTTTTCTCGGGTTGTGATAACTACGCCAGAGGGTTAATTATTTGACCTCTGAAAGCTCTCACATACTGCCAGGGTGTTTGTACTTCTCCAACTGGAGACACAAAGTACTCTTTCAGATAATTGCGCATACCTTCCGACACTGAGCCACCTCGATTAGCTCCAGTCCTCCCCAACGTTTGGAAAAATTGACCAGGGCCAATAATTCTCCAACGACCATCATAAATAATCCCATCCTCGTTCTCAACATCGAGCCAATCAAGAGGGCAATATTGAAAGGCAGATTGATAATTATGATTATTAAAGCTCATAATGAAGTTGTGCAAGCAAACAAGCGCTTTGAAAATCTTTTCTGCATTTGTTATAGAAAAAA
>NW_022639451.1:7561527-7570712 GCF_010583005.1 Odontomachus brunneus
CACAATACTAAAGAATTTCTTATAGTTGTAATATTGTGATCCAGAACATGTAGGCTTCTCGATTTCCATATGTCTACAATCAAGAGCGCCAATACAGTTAGGAAATTGCCACTTTAGCATATATTCTTCACTTATTTTTTTTCAGCCCTCAGCATTTTGTGTGGGAAGCACAATAGGTTGCAGAGCATGCCATATATCACAACAAACTTCTGGCACTATTTTGCAGACTGTAGATTTACCAATTCTGAATTCCAGATGTTTTGTCCGCATGCTTTCTCCTTAAGCAAGATATCTACATAAAAAAAAATATTAATTAATATCATATAGAAAGTATATGTTTAATTTTTAAAAAGAGTTTATTTATACTTACGTCAATGTTAAGGTCAAACGAAGTCTAGGTGAAAGAGGTTTTCGGATACTACGTTTTATTAAGTATGGACTCACCAAATTAAGTAAGAATTCAAATTGCTCTGGCCACATTCGAGTATATCCGAAAAATTCTTCATGATCATTAACAGTAAGCTCACGAAGTAGGTTCAGGTTAAAACCTTGATCATGTCTGCGCCTATTCACGGGACGTATCCACCACCTCCGACCAATATAATTTATCATCTCAGCTATACGCCTTTGAATAGTCAGAAGCTGACTCCATACCATTACGAACAGCACAGCTCCAATTTTTCGCAAATCCATTACTGTTTTTTCCATTCTCCAATATTTAGCTACTATAAATGTATGGACCAATGCTCGGACATGTACTTAATTCCGTTCTTATTATTTTGAATATTTCTCTAAATATTTCATCGTTCAATGTACATTAAATATAAATATTAAATGTATGTATACCAATATGTATGTATTGTACGTTGAAAGTTGAAATATTCATATTCAAATACAAAAATAATAACAATGTCCGGAGATGGGTACATATCCGGGCATTGATACATTTACCCTATACCGTAATGTTTTCACGTTGTACAAATAGATAACTTTCGTCAATGCTGATTGGCTCATTGTAATTCTTGCTACACGCTATTGTAGACACTCGGGCGTAAGGAAGCCTTAAACCTACAGTCTACGTCTTACAACTACTCTCTTCATCCAGTACTCCTACTGCCATTGTAGAAGACGCTTTATATTACTTAATACTCTTGCATTAAGCTGTCTACGTTATCAATATAGTTTCTAAAGCATGATCTTCACAAAAATCCTAGAGGACTTTTCTTTTTTCTTTCTACATCGTTTGAGATCTTATAATCTCATTTAAACAATTAGATAAATTGTTGATGACTAAAAAATAAAAATAAATAGTTATTGAATTTATTGTTTAAACTACAACAAATCATGTATGGACTATAAAAAGACTATAAAAGTTGCAATAGTATGTTTGGAGGACAATATAAGTGTAAAACATACCTTTCATGTTTTTATTAATAAAGAAATTTTTTAAATTAAATATTACATAATAATTAATAACCTCGTGGCTCTTAATCTTATGCTGGGAGGGAACCATAGATATATAATACCTAGGCCGCGGATTTTCCCATTGTCTGTACGCGACAAACAATATAAAGAAATAGCATTCTTTCGGTAAAAAGTCTGTCTTTTTCTAACGAAGACTGTTTTATTTCCACCATTTATCGTGGTCTTGTAGCAGCAATAAAGCAGGCTTCGTTAGAAAGAAACAGACTTTTTACTGAAAGAATGCTATTTCTTTATTGTTTGACGCGTTCAGACAATGAGAAACGTTGCGAATCCGCAGCTTAGGTATTATACAGTTTGTTTGATAAGAGCGTGTCCGGTAAAACTTTTACATATAAACGGGTAGACGGAAAATTCAAACAGGAGCCGGTAGAGGCATCATTCGCCTAAGATGCTTTGTTAATAAAGCTTTAGTTGTTATTCGATTTTCGTGATAAAAAATATATATTTCGCCATGAGTGCCAAATACACATCGCAATAGCCATTATTTCTTTGTCACATATCCGAAAGGACCAAAAATGTCACGCCAAGCGGCTGCTAAGTACATGAGAAAGTCAAAAACATTTGTAAATAAGTGGGTCACTACTTAGAAGTGAAAAATGTTGATGACTTATCGAAACGTGGCTCTACGCAAGGATTTGGCATTTTGCATATTTTCACAAACCACTTAAATGCTAACAAAATGGTCAAAATTTATAAGAAGGCTTTATTACTATCTGCTCAAAAACATGGATTATAAGGAAAAATGAAAAATGGATACTACAAGAGGACAATGATCCTAAACATCAAAATCGGCTTTGTACCGCGTGGAAATAAGAAAATAATGTCGAATTATTGGATTGGCCGTCACAGTCACCGGATGCAAATCCTATCGAAAACGTTTGGTCCTTGATGAAATTTAAACTTCGTGGAAAGAAAATTTGATCGGTCAAGGAATTAGTACGACAAATTCGATTGATATGGAGATCTTTACTTCAAAAATATGCTATAAAATTAATTGAAAGTATGCCTCGGAGGTGCCAGGCAATTATTAGACGATTGAACAAGTTATTAATAATAAAACATCATAGTTCTAATCAAGTAGTATGTATATATATATTATTCCAAATCATTTCAATAAATTATTTATCAAGTTTTGCCGTACACGCTCTTATCAAACAGACTGTACATCTATAGTCCCCTCCCAGCATAAGATTAGGAGCCACGAGATTATTAATTATTATATAATATTTAATTTAAAAAGTTTCTTTATTAATAAAAACATGAAAAGTAATATGTTTTACACTTACATTGTCCTACAAACATAATATTGCAACTTTTGTAGTTTATATATGATTTGTTGTAGTTCAAACAATAAATGCAATAACTATTTATTTTTATTTTTTAATCACCAACAATTTATCTAATTGTTTAAATAAGACTATAAGATCTCAAACGATGTAGAAAGAAAAAAGAAAAGTCTTCTAGGGCGATTTTTTAATCACCAACAATTTATCTAATTGTTTAAATAAGACTATAAGATCTCAAACGATGTAGAAAGAAAAAAGAAAAGTCTTCTAGGGCGATTTTTGTGGAAAACACGCTTTAAAAACTATATTGATAACGCAGACAGCTTAATATAAAGGTACTCCAATGTTTAACGATCCGGAGACACGGGTTCTCGTTATCCAATCGAGCAAAAGTTTGGCAGGAATTTCTTTTTTGTCAAATGGAAACTTTTTGGAAGGTGCCGCGGGAAAAATTCGAAAAAAAATGTTGACCAAGAATAAATAAGGACCACTCTACTGTTACATGGTAGATAGTTAATGAGGAACGAAACAAAAGAAACGAGAATTTACGTGTTATGCGTAAAATTTTAAGGGAAAATCCTTTTGATATCCCAGGAAAACAATTTCAAAAATTATATAGTAATTATATAATAATAATTATTATATTATTGTAATTTATTTTATTATTTTATTATTTCTATAAATTTATGTATCTATAATATTTATTATTAAGCATATACATATATATACGTATTTTAATATATATTATATTATATTGTAAAATATATTATTGAATATTTTTGTAGGTTATCTCGAGAGGCAACAGTATAAATATGTCAAAAACTTTTTCCATAAATGCCCGAAAGAAGAAGACAAACTACAATCTCTCGTGAATTTAAAGTAATAAGTGTACTAAGAATAAAAAATGCTAACTTAGGTAACATAACTTTGAATCTGTCATATCATTAATTTTTGGATACTTATATTCAAACGTGATAACTTTAAACAGGATATATAAATTCTATATTTCTAATTTTTATTACATTAGTTTGTGTTATATATTGGCAAACAATAAATATTATATATCTCAGATCTTAGCAACTTTAAGGGTGTTTACGACAACTAGTCGGATTTCCAATCGGACCAGGCACTCAAACGTTTAATTTTAAAAAATTTCTTACATTAATCGAATCCGTGGTCGCTATCTCTGCGTGAATCGGATTGAATCAGAACATCAAGACAAGGGATAAAACAAAAGTTTACATTCTCCTGAGATTTAAAATAGAATAAAAATATAGAAATAGGTACGTGCACTTTATTATTCTTTTAATTTATAACATATTCTATTTTCTTTTAAATATATATGAACAGAATAATGATATTTTTACTAACGTAATATTCTACATAAAAATGATATATAACCTTACTTCTCACTGAATTTTATTTGTTAACAAAGTCAATGAAACCAATATTTGTTTAGATGTAACGAAGCTTTAAAAAAACCAAAATGAGTATAAGTGGAGATGCAACGATTGAGCAACATCGATTTGGTATTTTATGAAATTTAATATTTTTCGAAAAAAAATTTATATTTTATTTTTTATTTTTTTTCAATATTTTTGTTACGTTCTTCTCATTATGTTTTTATGAAAGAATGTTATATAATTATTTTAATCATACTATCATTTTACAGAAATCACTAAATTTCAACGAACAAAAGAGGCTACTAAACTTTTAATAGAAAAAGTGAAAACACACATGTCATTATTTAATAATAAAAATTGCATGCACAAAGAGGTATGGAAAAAAATAGCAAGCGATTTTAATAGAGAGGGTTATAATATAACATCTGAACAATGCGCTGTTAAATGGAAATATTTAAAACGAAGATATCATACTGTAAAAGATGCAAATAATCAAACTGGTAGAAGTAGAGAATATTTGGAATATTTTTATATAATTAATAACTTTCTGAACACCAAACCAGAGACAGAACCTATATCCATTGCTTCAAGTACAAAGGGTTTTAGAATAAGACAATCAAATTCATATAAAGAAAATTTAAATGATGAAAATGACAGTACACTGTCTAATACTTCGTATAGTATGGCACGTTGTATTAGACCACGTCAAAGAAAAAATAAGTAATCTACATGGATGAGAAAATTATATAAACAGAGACAGATCCACCATGAGAAAAATATAAATATGCAAGAGAGATACTTGAATTTATTGGAAAAATATTTACAAAAAGATAATGTACACTAAGGAAAAGAAAATTACTATAGTTAATCCTTGTGTATAATGCGAAAAAATTTTACTTTTGCAAGTATTAACTCTTATTTTAATAAAAGCTATTAGCTTATTTTAAAAAAAGCTATTAGCTACATTAAACACGTTCTCATACAGAACAAAAAACCAAAATACATATCATGGATATCCTATAGATATCACGATATCTACAGGATATCCATCAGATATATTTTGGATATTTGTTCTGTATAGATTGTAATACTATTAAGAAAATAGATAGTTTATTTCTTTATTATTTAGAGCTAAAAATAAATTTCTTAGATAAATTAGTTAGAGCTAATAATAAGTTTCTTTATTAGCTAATTAATTAAAGTTTCATAGAGTTGTTAATTTTGTCACTCGATCATAAAGCTAAATGTATCAAACTTATCAAACTTTGAGTAATAAGAAATTTTATTTTATATGTATAATGAGATTTAAATTTTAGTTTATTATTCATACATTAAGAATACAAGACTGATATTAAGTTGCACAATGTTAGATAAGGAGAAAATTATTTATATATTTGAAGTTATTTTAATTTAAGATATGTAATTCATTTGTTTGAAGTATTTATGTATATCTTATTATGTGTTGAAGAACATATTTATTTTAGTTATACATAATAATGTCTCAATTTAATTACTTATTATAAAATGAAAGCAATACTTCGTATTTCATATGCATATCCGCATGCAAAATTTTTTTGATACATAAACAGATATGTACATTCAGAGGCAATATGGTGTCCCTCGGCGAGCCCGTATAAGCCTGTCAAACAGTTGAAAGTGACAACACACATATACGGAAGGCGTACTGTAGGTCTTACGTACAACGCGAAAGAAGCAAAAGAACGTAGGGGAAGTGGTGGGAGACATTCTGATGTTGCATCCTTATCGCACGTCGTCCGATCGAGAGAGAAAACATCAACAGACATTACCAGTTGTTAGTGGTGTCCTCAATAGTTGTCTCACTCACTCAACCTTGAATGCAGAGAATATAAGCGAGACAGCTATAGAGACACCGCGCTAACTCCATAGATGTCTCGTTCGCTCTAATATCCATGTATCACGCTTTCCTCTTTTCTCCTTAGCAAAAATGCACGTTGTGCCGATGAATAACACCGAACGACAAAATTTAACTTTTTTATTGTTGTATGAATGTGAATAGTCATTTCCGATGTATTTTTGCCCGCTGAACACAAATCCTTAGTCCAAATTTGGTTACCGCGTTACATTTTTGAAAAAAATACATCGGAAATGATAGATATATTTCGTCACAAGGTCGTTAAGATGTGTCCACATATAATATTGTGATATTAAGATCTTTACAAAGAATGAATTTTGCCGGCATATGAAAAAAATCATCTGATGCTATAAATATTTCAGTAATATTGCCACATATTCTGATGTCAATGGTAATGGACAAAAACATTTCACAATTTGACATATTCTACGGAATGGAATAAATTTTTTTTTTCGTAAATTTCATGATAACCATCAGTATAGATATATCAATATATAACCATAAAGTATAGACTTTTCTTTGCAATTTTAAAAAGAAGCAGACTTTTTTCGCAAAATTTCGACATATTTAAGGGCGCGATCCATTGCACGCTGGAAACGCTTCGAAGCACTTCTAAGCACTCAACGTTACTCATGCATTTCTTTTAAATCGCTTAAAGCAAGTTAAAGCAAGTTTTTCTTGAAGAGACTTTTTCTTGCTTCTTAAGATAATAGATATGGAGGCAGTCCAATAATAAAGGGGTCTACAGTTTCTTGATTTCATTGACTTCTTACTTTGCTTTACACGAAATTTGTCACGTGAAATTGACACTTATGTTGTATTCTGTTCTATACTCCTTTTCTACGCTGAAGAAGGTCCGAACCGAGGACCTAAACATACGTGATATTTATAGAAGACTTGTATTAATTGTTTCTTTACATTAAACCTACATAACACGAATCAGCAAAAAATCAGCTTATATGCCAACTGTTTATATTTAGAATTAAATTGATTTTTACAAGAGCCTTATAACATTATTAATTCTTTCTTATTTTTTTTTAATTTGTAAGAAAACAACGACATTTTACAATTTTTATCATAAGATTTATGAAAAGAATTTATTCCACCTAGTACAGTACGTCAAATTATCACGGGAACACAATAAGTATGGTAAGCTTTAAATCATAAGAAATTAGCAAACCTCATTCAATTATTCTTGTAAAAGCCGACTAAGATTGTTTAATTTCTTAATGCTTAAAGCTTACTACACCTATTGTATTCCCGATCTTTAGCGATTTAAAAGAAATGTACGGGTAACTTTGAATGCTTAGACTTCGAAGCGTTTGCAGCATGCAATGGATCGCGCCCTTAGATATGTCGAAACTCTGCGAAAAAAATCTGCTTCTTTTTAAAATTGCAAAGAAAAGTCTATACTTCATGGTTATATACTGATATATCTATACTGATGGTTATCATGAAATTTACGAAGAAAAAAATTTATTCCATTCCGTAGAATATGTCAAATTGTGAAATGTTTTTGTCCATTACCATTGACATCAGAATATGCGGCAATATTACTGAAATGTTTATAACATCAGATGATTTTTTCATATGCCGGCAAAATTCATTTTTTGTAAAGATCTTAATATCTCAATATTACATGCGGACGCATCTTAACGATCTTATGACGAAATATGTCTATCATTTCCGATGTATTTTTTTCAAAAATGTAACGCGGTAACCAAATTTGGACTAAGGATTTGTACTCAGCGGGCAAAAATATATCGGAAATGACTATTCACATTCGTACAACAACAAAAAAGTTAAATTTTGTCGTTCGGTGTTATTCATCGGCACAACGTGCATTTCTGCTAAGGAGAAAAGAGGAAAACGTGATACATGGATATTAGAGCGAGCGAGACATTTATAGAGATAGCGCGATGTCCCTATAATTGTCTCGCTCATATTCTCTGCATTTAAGTGTTGAGTGAGTGAGACAGCTATTGAGGACACCACTAATAACTGGTAACGTCTGTTGATGTTTTCTCTCTCGATCGGACGACGTGCGATAAGGATGCAACATCGGCATGTCTCCCACCACTTCTCCTACGTTCCTTCTTTGCTTCTCTCGCGTTATACGTAAGACGTACAGTACGCCCTCCGTATATGCCTGTTGTCGCCTTCGACTGTTTGACAGGTGTATACAGATTCGCCGAGGGACACCATAGCTGCCTCTAAGTGTACATATAGGTATTATATTTGTTGAAAAAACAAAAATAAACATTTTACTCTTCTGCAGAACTCTCCACTTATTTTTACCCCATTTTTACCAACACTTACTTTGAATACGAGTCATTTAGCAAATATTGACGATTGTAGAAATTATCAACAATAATTAACAAATTATTAACAATAATATATAATGAGAAACAAATAGGTTTTTTATGTGTAAAAAATATTTATTAATTTTTTGGATATATAAATTTATAAATATATAAATATATAAATTAAATATAAAATTTATAAATGTATAAATATATAAATTAAATATAAAATATTTATAAATATATAAATTACAATAAACGTGCAATGATATCTCTTTTCTCATCTGCTCCCATATTAACATAATTATGATTATTAACATTTCAATTTTCTATTGACTCTAAAACGTCTAGTGGATCATCCTCATTATCAATACAAATGTTATGTAATATACAACATGCAAGTGTAATCAACGGAATCATATCAGTATTATATTAGGTGGTAAACTTAGTTCCTGCGGCTCACAGTTAGATGACGTTAGTTGTAGGTGTAATTTATTTTGAGATCTGAAACTGGCTGCATTTTAGAAATTAGACATTTGTCAATAAAATTCAGTGCGAAGAGATTCATTTAAGCGAGCAGTGCTATTTTTTCTTTTGATTAAATATGGAACGTGATAAGTTGTTTTTTCGACATGTGCTGCTTCATTACTTTGACTTGAAAAAAACTGCAGCTGCAGCTCATAAATTGCTTTTCGAAGCTTATGGCAATTATGCTCCATCGGAAAGAACATGCCAAGTATGGTTTCAGCGATTTAAGAGTGGTGATTTTGATGTCAATGATAAAGAACGCTCAGGCCAACCGAAAAAGTTTGAA
>NW_022639451.1:7577240-7577983 GCF_010583005.1 Odontomachus brunneus
GCCAGCAATCGACGTAAAGTCATGCTTTTGCACGACAACGCTCGACCACACGTTGCCAAAGCCGTCAAAGAAACACTGATGCAGCTCGAGTGGGAAGTTCTCCCGCACCCAGCGTATTCACCAGACTTAGCTCCTTCAGACTATTACTTGTTCCGGTCGATGCAGCACGGCTTGGTGGATACACACTTCAGAAATTACGAGGATGTGCGAAAATGGATCGACGAATGGATTGCATCAAAAGTCCAATCGTTCTATCGTCGCGGAATCTACGCGTTGCCCGAAAGATGGGAAAAATGTATAGCTAGCGAGGGAAAATACTTCGATTAATGTATTTTTTGCTTTTGATGTCAAAATAAATGAGTTTTTTAAACAAAAAAACCGCAGGAACTAAGTTTACCATCTAATACATATTTGAGTTTACCGAATTGTCCTTTTAACATACCAAATGCTCTTTCAATTACAACACGTGTTTTTGATAACTTTTTATTATAGTTATGTTGAATATTATTCAAGTGACCATTGTTACGATATGGCGATATTAGCACGTAATATGATAATGGGTATGCAGAATTAGCTAAAACATGACCATGATATGGAAAATATATTTCTACATCATGATCTACCAAACGTTTAATATCGCTTAACTGCCACACTCGAGCATCGTAAACACTGCCGCAATATTCCTGGATATATATATATATATATATATATATATATATATATATATATATATATATATATAT
>NW_022639451.1:7580079-7583364 GCF_010583005.1 Odontomachus brunneus
TGTTCCATTTAAAAAAATTAATGTGACCTTGACCTGACCTTCGCTACGCAACCCAAGGTCAAACTGATGTGATCAGTAAATACATCTTTTTAAACGCCACAACTTTTGTCTGAAACATTTTTTTGTAAAACTTATATTTTTCCTGATATTCGGGCGTCCCGGTACTTTCCGAACACCCTGTATATGGAGGGGGAATGCTGGTACGAAAGTGTATCCAAGATGTGTGCAAGAGAGAAAGCTATACGTTCCTATTCGTCCTCTGTGCGCATGCGTTGAAGTTGACAGGTAAGGTTAGGTTATAAAGTTGAAAGGAGATAAAAGTTATTTATTTTCTTTTCATAGAGAGCTCTCAGAATTTTTTCAGAATTTTGTATTAACTCTAGTACCTCAAGAAAATGCAAGAAAATGCATGAAAATGCAGTATTAAAAAGTTAATATAAAATTCTGAAAAAATTCTCTATAAGAAGAAAAACAATTTTTATCTCTTGCTATTTTTCGATAAAGTTGATAGAATTCAAGTTAAAAAAATATTGAAACCAATAATTTTGTAGTCCAGCAACAACTGACGCATGTTGGCGCATGCGCACAGAGGAGGAATAGGAATGGGTGGGACCCGATTGACCATGATACGATTGGACACAGATTGTAATGATTGGTTCGACCTAGTAATTCACTAGATAATTCTTTTCATTGGTTGGTTGTGTCCAATAGTACTGTGTTCAATCGGGACGCTCTCAATAGGAATATATACCTTTCTCTCTCGCACAAATCTTGGAGATACTTTTGGTCTACAGGAGGCATACGCAATTCTTCCTCCATATATATATGCTCTAAGGAGCAAATCAACTTTCTCACTCGGTTTTAAACTGCCAACTTCTGGTTTCACTCGCTGCTACAGCAGGGCAGCGATCATGTAATTTCGAGCAAATCTTTTTCATTTTTTCACTTTTCACTTTTCACTCTATCGATTTCACGTGAACTTTTTCATTGTTTACGCAATCAAATAAATCTATGAAAAGCACAAATCACTAAACATGATTTCAATATCGGCTAAATCAGCTGTATCCATCGGCTGTAGAACATATAATCTTAAAAACATCGCTATAACTTTAGAACTGTTATATTTCCTGTATCTCATTACAGCAGTAGCATAATATATTCCGTATTCATCATGTCACTAGATTTTCACTTTTCCGCCAGCACATTTCATGGCTAACAAGTTCACATGAAAAGTTTCACGTTTCTACATTTTACCGAGTTTAGTGATCACGTGTTCACGTGAAACTTTTCACTTTTCACATTTCCGCCCTAGGAGAAAAGTTACGTGATCACTGCCCAGAAGTATAGGAATGCTTAGTCTATGTATATACGTCATTGCCACTGAGCGTTTAGGGCCTTCGCACACAAATTGCCGTAACCGTAACTATAATGGCTCCTGCACACAGAGCGCGGTAATGCTTGCCGCGCGGCGGAAGTCCGCCAATATGTCAATCAATACAGTCAATTAATATGTTGTTTTTCCGTAAGAGCTAGAAGGTTATTACGGAAAGCAGTATATTGATTGGTTGTCGCGCGAACTTCCGCCGGGCGGCAAACATTAACGCGTCCTGTGTGTAGGAGCCATAAGTCCCGATCTACAATGGGTGCTTTCCAGTTACAATATCCCTAGACACTTTCATGCACACGGCGACACAAATTGCATTCCAATTGTCGTAATCGTCGACACAACACTACACATCCGTGCTTAGCTCGAGGGCTACTAGTTGTCTGTGGGTGCTTTCCATTGCTTACACACTTGACACACACGTACACAAAACCAGTTTATTGGTCACATATTATCTAAAATATCTTGTAAGATAATATGCAACCAATAAACTGGTTTTTTGTAACACAGTGTACGCAACTGGAAAGCATCCATTGGCTTTTCTTTTTTGACTGTACGCAGAGTCTATGACCCATATTCAGAATCGTCTTTTATCAATAAAAGAGGCTCTTGCACACAGGACGCAGTAATGCTTGCCGCGCGGCGGAAGTTCGCGCGACAGCCAATCAATATGCTGCTTTCCGTAATAACCTTCTAGCTCTTACGGAAAAACAACATATTGATTGGCTGTTGTGCGGGGAGCGGTGCACTTGGACACGGTGCATTTGGACACAGCCAATCACAGCACCGTGTGATTAGAGACATTTGTAGGGTCCCTTGGAACAGCGACTTGTGATTGGACTGTGTCCAATTGCCCCGTGTCCAACTGATATACACCCGTTGTGCGAACTTCTGCTGCGCGGCAAGCATTACCACGTCCTGTGTGCAAGAGCCATAAATCCATATACAGGGTGAGCCATTTTAATCGACGGATCCAAATTGCTCCTAAAATACACCAGCTACAAAAAAATGGTTAAGACAAGAATTGTAGAGGACAACGGGGATCATTTTACTGTGCTAATAATTTTGACCTTCAGTTCGATTTTCAAGGTCATTCGAAGGTCAAAGTCATTTTTTTATATTAGAACCCCTATTTTTGACACCGGATTCGAAAAGAGCAGAAAATTTTACGTTAAAAATGATATTTAGATTTTTTTCTGAGTCCAAGAAGGTCAAATCAAGAATTTGGAAGATGTTAATTCAATACTTTTAGCGTTACCCGGAAACAACGACGTGGACGTGCAGGATAGTCAACCATATTTAAAAAAATTTTTCAAGTTACCCTGCACTCAAAAAAGAAAAATTGTTAAAGGCAATACTTTAAAAGTGTTTGTTTTTACTTTTAAAATTTTATTTATTACGCCTTATTAATAATCATATCAAAGTGAGATTATTGCGCATCAATTTCGGAAATGGAATGACAACGTTTCGCAACTTTTCTTCTATTAGTATTTGTTAGTACCGCGAAACAAACAGCTGTTTGTTGAAAGAAACCAAAATCAACAGACTACAAGGGTAATGAACACCGAGAAGGCCTGTCGAAGGCATCAATAAAAGAAAGATTGGAAAATATATTTCACGAACCTGCTCTTGGTTTGTAACATCAATCTGTCGCTGCACTGCTAGTAACAGATATACTCTTATATTCCATGTTAGATATAATTTCAACAATCAACCCGACATGTGCAATTTTTCACAGCATATAGATACTTAGTACTTTTTTTGTGTAAATATAAGTTACTTATCGGATATATGTTCCTTTATTATCCATTTACTTCTTTATGTGTTCCTTGTTTCATGTTGTATAGATTTTATTCCACATATGACAATTGATTCTGGTGTAAAGAACTATGATGCATGAG
>NW_022639451.1:7583374-7583696 GCF_010583005.1 Odontomachus brunneus
TTGTGTTCCTTGTTTTATGTTGTATAGACTTTATTCCACATGTGACAATTGATTCTGGTGCAAAGAACTATGATGCATGAGTGATGTACATCAAGGCTCACACTTTGGCAATTTTATCCTGCAGGAGATTGTTCTCTGACTATAAACGTTCTGCAAGCAGATGGTTTGCTGCGAAGCTGAAACAAGAAAATGAATTAAAGGAAAGAATCAGTCCAACAATATCTGCAGTCACAGACAATATGTAGATAATTAATATTTTATGTATACATATATGTATACATATATATATATATATATATATATATATATATATATATATATA
>NW_022639451.1:7583735-7588452 GCF_010583005.1 Odontomachus brunneus
TTTTATTATATGTATATATATATATATATATATATATATATATATATATATATATATATAAATTTTAACTACTTATCTGATATTTGTTTATCATCCATTTATTTATTCTGCTATTTTCCTTGTGTAAACTTGTGTAAACTTGTCTTTAATCTTGCACAGACTTCATTCCATATTTAACGATGTTGCCAAAATGATTTTACTGCAAAGAATTATGCCACAAACATGAATGATATCATGAATGATATAATGATATTATATACAATTGTATAATTTTAATGTATTAAAACTGAAACATTAAAATTATACAATTGTATATAATAATAATCTATTAATTTATAAATACATTTATATTCACATATTCGTAAAAATTATTTTTTTATCTCGTTTATCTCCATGCACTCCACGTTTCCACTTATTTGCGTCATTTTAATATAATTTTATTTTTATTTTATGCTCCATTATGTTTTTTATATTAATATTTATAAAGAATTACAATTCTTCGATATTTCTTGTTTACACTCTCCCATATCTGTCAAAAAGGTTTCGCAAACTAACAGACTCACTACTTAAACAGTGTTACTAATGTACAGAAATTAAAATTATATCGTCTAGAGGTTTTTGTTCGTACCAATATTATCCTCTCCACTTTTCGGGAAAATGTAGTCTAATGGCTCCTGCACACAGGACGCGGTAATGTTTGCCGCACGGCGGAAGTTCGTGCGGCAAGCATTACCGCGTCCTGTGTGCAGGAGCCATTACTGCGCACTCAGTGCGCACCAGTTCTGCCAATGAAAAACGCTAAAGGGACGTCTACATTGGAAGTAAATAGCAAGAAGTAGGAAGTAAGAGTAAGAAATTGACCAACCACAGTCGAATGTGAGAAGAATAATCAACTATGATTGGTAAATTTCTTATTCTTACTTCCTACTTCTTACTGCTTACTTCCAATGTAGACGTCCTTTAATGGCTCTTGCACACAGGACGCGGTAATGCTTGCCGCGCGGCGGAAGTTCGCGCGACAACCAATCAATATGCTGCTTTCCGTAATAACCTTCTAGCTCTTACGGAAAAACAACATATTGATTGGCTGTCGCGCAGTGGAAATTCGTGCGACAGCCAATCAATATTCTGCTTTCTGTAGTAACCTTGTAGCTCTTACGGAAAAAGAACATATTGATTGGCTGTTGCGTGAACTTCCGCCGCGCGGCAAGCGTTGCCGCGTTCTGTGTGCAGGAGCCGTAACAGTGTACGCTACTGTGAAGCACACGTTAGCTTCACTTTTCTGGCCGTATGCGGGGTCCATGTATACTACGTCCATGGACTTCGCACTGTAGATGCGATGGCACATTGGACGTTAAGTGGTATTCAGTGAGAGTTCTCACTTCTATTTAAAACAAACCTTTCATTGGATATTGCCCATCGTTAATCGCGTCCAGTGTATGAGACTATTATCTATTCTATGCTGAGGTATGTTCGCATTAGGGTGGGACCCGATTGACTACGACACGATTGGACACAGATTGTAATGATTGGTTCGACCTAGTAATTCACTAGATAATTCTTTTCATCGATTGGTTGTGTCCAATCGTACCGTGGGACGCTCCCTTCGCATTATTGCTACATGTGAGTATAGCATAATGATCGAAGGAACTTAGCTGTATCGAGAAAGCTACGATTGTGGGCATGTTGCGTGGTAGCTCTTGCCGCCATTGCTACATCATGCTATAGTAATCGACAGTAATCAGACGCGAACGATCACCCCCGCTGTGGTGGTTTCGTCGGGTCTCTTGAGTTTTAAGCAAGACTCAAGCTGTGTAAACATATATATACATTCACGTACGTACGACGTGTGCAACGTTGATAGTTGTTAAGATTGCGTGGTGAGTTGCGTCGTTTTCGTCGGTCGACACAACAAGCATATCCGTGCGTACGAAATATTCCACTCGCAACAAGAGAGGGAAAGAGAATAACAGCAACTGAGTTATTCGAAAAGAGTATGCAGAAGTGATAAAGCAAGTCTATTATATGGTTAGCAGCTATTCAGTCAAGTTAATACAGGTACGTTAATATACTGCATCATTTCACTTGATCTGACATTAAAGAAAAAAAGGATACTTTTTTTTTATTACCTGAAGTCGACGTAAAAAGACGCGAATGTCTTTCTTTCTCCGTTTTTATTGATCAAGACGCTTGGGCGTCTACGCGACAAATATAGGACCCGTCTAACGCTAAAATATTAAATTAATAAGACGGACTTATATAAGCGTAGAATAAGAGCGAATGCGATAAAAGTAAAAGTTCCATTATGATGGTGATAACTGATAACGATATTTGAGATTCAAGTTTGTTTGCTATAGCTATCAGTGTCCCATAGGCGTCAACTCTCTTCTTATACGATATCGGATATCTATTTGCTCGATCATTCAAAGCCGACCAACGCATATTAATTCAATGAATTAACGTGGGTGGTGTTACGCACTGTTCTCTTCATTTCCCCTTCTTTTCTCGTTCTACCTTTGACCAAGAAAGATTGATGCATAAGCACAAGATTGAGCTTCTAAGTACACTTCTCCTTCAGTAAAAATCTATTCCGATATTTGAAAACCAAGATATCGCCTTTTTTATTTATTCACTGTACGTCTTTTATCGTTTACTTTGACAGCTGTTTAGTGTACATATTATCTTACAAATATATAAAACATATAAAATATATAAAATATATATAAAACAAAAAAGAAAAACAACCAAATATTTCTTTTCTATTTCGAGATATCAGAAATAAACGTATTTATATTAATATAATATCAGAAATAAATATATGTAGCCAATGTTTACATGTCTCATAATTCGACGAATACTCCACAATTTTACTTGCACGCACTATGTTATCTATTTTTTTATGTTTTGGCAATTTTGTGAGAAGCACCTTGCATCTATTACAAATAGAATGGCATGAATAAAATATCTTCTAATACATGCTTCTGTTTTATTTTGTGTATACTTTGTTTACACCTGCTGTTGACAGATATTCTATATCTATATATACTTCTCAATAACGATTAACAACTTCATTCTCTTTGTTGTAGATAAGAAAAGATAAGGTTTTATTACAATTTTTCTTATAACTTTTAATGATCCATTATTCGCAACAACAGATTTGTTGAAATGATATGAATAGAATAATAGATATATAAGTAATAGAATAATACAATGGAATAGGTTCTTTTATCACTGGACAAATTCCATTAAAGTCGATTAACGCAAGTCGTACAGTTAACTAAATTAAAGTCCATTTTAAATCCTATTTTAAAATGTGAATTGCGTTGCAATCATCCGTCGCAGCCTGTTGTTAACTGTACGTGGCTGATTAAACAGATGCATGAGAATTCAAAGGAAAATGCCATACTGATGTCACTTTGTAATTTACTGGATGATAAGCGAAACTCTGCTACAACACGTTAGGTTTATCGTGACTATACTTCGGCCTCGCCTTGATGCGTCATTCGCGATATATATCGGGATTTTATTAAAATACTCCGTCCTACTTTACAAGTTTATTCCTGAAAATCGTAGTTTTAACGATTAACAATTAAAATTAATTTGCTTTTATATTGACTTTTTAGACTCAAGAATAAGTAACGAATAAACTCGTTTTTCGTTTACTTACTTGGTAATAAGTCGCAAAGAAAGATGAAAAGTAATTAGTAAATTATTGAAAAACATAGTGTTTAGAGTTACTGCGAGGATTCCAATATAATTTGTTATTTATTAACGAGTTCCTCTTGAGTGATACCCACTTCGTTTAAGTTCGCGATATCTTTTCCGTCACAACAAATAAGGACATGAAACATTAAGTATTTGCTAGAAAAGATATGGGAAGTATATGGGATAGTATACAGATATGGGGTATCATTAAATTCTTATTGGAAAGAAGCTTCATATTTTATAATATTTTGTCAAAATAAATTAATGTTTACTTATAAATTAATATTATAAAATACTTTAATATATAATATAATATTTTATATAATATTTTAAAAATACTATTTACTAATTTTTATTTTATTATTCAATTTTATATTTATTATATATTAATTATATAAACATAATTTTCTATATTTATACTATATAAATTTTATTATAAGCAATTAACATTCTCTCTCTTACATCGGGTATCTGTGCGCAAGTACCGGTTCAGCGGGCACAAATTATCGGGATAAAATTACTTACTTTACAAAAAGAGAGAGAGAGAGAGAGAAGAATTGGTATATATAATATATATAATATATATAATATTTATATAAAGAAATTGGGCACTCTTCTATCTATCCTCCGCTTACATTGTAAAAAATTTTTGTAAAATTACATCTATTATAGTGAGTAATTTTGAGACTAAATAAAAGTCCCAAAAAGTCACCATCTGCCCTTGGAAAAATATGACATAGAGTAGTAATAATTAAGGATTAGTCATTGCACAGTATACAGAGAATGAATTATCTTGATATTACACGTTGTACTTTGTCCTCACAACGTGAGTTGTTTCTTTTCTCACGTCATTACTAAAATACTTATTTCTAAGAAGACGAGATGCTAGGAATTCTGTGTAGTCTGTTTCTTTAAAGTAACGTCATTAGTTCTGAAAAATTCGAAGGAAAACGCGCGCGTGAGATTAGAGAGAGAGAGAGAGAGAGAGAGAGAGAGAGAGAGAGAGAGAGAG
>NW_022639451.1:7588687-7612566 GCF_010583005.1 Odontomachus brunneus
GGGGGGGGGGCAGAATAGAGTGCAGCTATCACTTCATGTAAGAAAAGAAATTATAATTGAACATTATAATTTATAAAATGTGTTCATAACTACACATACTATACATAACATACTACAGTACACACAATTTACAATATAAATTATTTTAACATCGGAATGTTTTGACTATATATTATGGTTATTTTTAGTCAAAATATTATAAAATTATAAAATTAATCGAAAATTATAAAATTAAAAAATTATAAAATTATAATTATCGGTTAAAATTATACATAGTTTTAACATTATAAATATATGCAAATTAGATTTGCAATTGGTTTTTATATTTTCTTATATCACCTAATTTCAATCAAAGAACCGTATAATTTATTAGAACAAGCATTCTTATTAATAGACCATTTTCATAGCGATATTATGACATTAATGTTAAACAATATTTCTTTATTCATGTATTTCTTTATACACGTAATTTTGCCTTTCTCCTAAAGAAAAGAAAAATTTAGAACTGATGTGAAAATATTTCTAACTGATATGAATATATTTATGCAATTTTGTGTTTTTATCTCAACTCTGTAATTTTCTAGTACCAAACAAAGATTTTTATTACAACTAATTAATAACTAACTTGTAATATTTAATTTACGCGTAATTATTTCTCTTGTAATACTACAGTTAATTTACTAAACGTGTTCTTATTTTGAAAAGAGTATTGTCTTTAATTTTATTTCTAATTAAATTAATTTTATTGTTTCTAATTAAAAATTTTAACAATTAGCTATTAAAAATTAAAAAAAAATTTTTGCTGCTCAAAGAGATAAATGTAGCAATGCGGGTCTCACGTTGTTTATCACCGTCCCTGCTATCACAATTCACTTTCCAATAGGAGGGATATACATACGACCGTGTTGCGGCAACGTCGCAATCGCATACTTGATGCCGCAGCTGACGTGAGCGTGTTTCCTCTAGTGGCGTTCGTTGTGTGTGGAAGAAGTAAATTTCTTATCAACGGCTTCGTTTGTAGAAACTGCTTCGTGGACAGCCGATTGTAATATCATTTGCAATATCACAATGTGCGCACGCGCATGTGCTTAGTGGTCACTGAACATGTAGGTGTATGTGTATATTTTATGCATGTGTGTGCATATTTTTTATATGTGCGTGGAGAAATATCGTATCGAACGATAATGGCCCGTATTCTGAGTTCTCTTTTAACGATAAATGAGCCTTTAAAAGAAGCTTAGGAGCCACCTGATTAGCTGAGAAGCTACATTTAAGGCACTTTTATCGATAAAAGAAGATTCAGAATATTCATGCCCATTGCATATTTGAGTAAAGGAAAAATCAACCTGAACAAATTAACTAACGAGATACTATTAAAAACTAACATCTCTTTTTTTATTTTTTACTTTATTTTTAAAACTGTATGTGTATCTAACAACCTTACTGATAATCTAACTAACAGTCTTACGTAAGTCTGTATGATTTAAAAATTCTGCTTGCACTTTCTAAATATATCATACTTCAAGGATAATGTTTGGTACATATAATATTGCACATAAAGTAACAATGGTAATATGAAACATGTATTAGCGCAATCGATAGATACATATATATAAATAAAATCAATAGATACATATACATAGACAAACTGAATAATAATCAGAATTAATCTATAATTACGTTATAAGTTAAGCATTGAGATATTTATTTGATATGAGACAGAAGTGGTGTTCTAATATTCAATGCCAATATTGAAAATCTATAGTTTATGTTATATATACTAGATTTTCAATATTAGCAGTGAATATTGGAATGCCAATCAGAATTTGTCTTAAAATTGATTGAAACATAGAGTTCTTTTTTTTTTTTAATAGTGTTCTTATACTATGGTGATACTATGCCTACTATATGGCACATCAGTATTTATTTAATATAGGTAGCTTATACTAACCAAAAGTCTACATGATCAGCCACACTAGTTTTATGCTCATTTCTATCAACTTTGGTTAACTTAACCTGGGTTACTTTCTAAAACATCTTTTTTGAGAAAAATTTTACTCAATACCTATAATTCACATTACATATATTATAGAGTATTGAGTAAAATTTTCTCAAAAAGGACGTTTTAGAATGCAACCTTCCTGGTTATTCCAACGGAATTGACCAATCGCATCTGTCAATCTGTCAATTTTAACTAAATACGGTTGGTCAATTTCTTTGGAATAACTAGCTGGTTGAGCTAACCAGTGTTGATAGAAACGGACATCAGTGATACGATTTTGAACACGACGCACAAGTGCTTCTCTCACCATTTATGCGCACAGAGACGCTTTGTCTATCCGTGTGACGATCGTCACAGTGCGTTTCTGTGTGCATAAATTGGTGTAGAAATATCATACGTAGCAGAATTATCAGCAGTGCGATTCTGTAACTCGTTAACTGTCGTTAACAATTTGTCGTTAACGTTGCGCAAGCATAGTGTATGTTAAAAAAAATTCACGACATAATTAATGACATTGTTCTTAAGGACAGTTAACGAGCTACAGAATTACATCTTTGGGATACGTTCCAAAACTCGAAAGGTAGAGTAGTATTTAATTGATCAATCAGAACAAACAGAATTAAGATTTCTTTATTATGATTGGTTAAGTGAATTTTAGTATATCTGCTGATAATCCATTCTACAATAGTAGTAAGAAATAGAAAGTAAGAGTAAGAAATTGACCAATCATAGTTGATTATTTTTCTCACATTCGACTGCGAATAGTCAATTTCTTACTCCTACTTATTACTGCTTACTGCTATTGTAGAATGGGCTTTACTTTCTACTTCTTATTGCTATTGTAGAATGAACTTAAAATTTTTGAACGCAGCCCTGTAAACTTTTTCTGTAATTTCCTAACATGTCACTAGCATAATGTGTCAATACATAACTTTTCTATCACGTATTATGGGCCTTCTATAATGTACTATTAGTCATAAATCGCAGACAAGTTGACTGACATTATTTTTTAAAATAATCGACTATGATTGGTCAATTTACTTGCGGTTTATAACTAATGGCTTATTGTTCTTATATTTAATAGTATATTCGACTGGACTTGGATTAATCGACCCTTAACCAAGGGGGTTTAATAACCCCCTTGGGTTATTAAATCCAAGTTCATTAGTCAAATATTTTTGTGCAAATTTTGTGGTTGGCTAAAGACCGATTTATGATGGTCGTAACCATTAACTTATGCTATAATCCATAAGATATTGACCAATTGCAGTCGATTATTACAAGAATAGTCAACTGCAATTGATCTATTTCTTATGGATTGATCTATTTCTTATGGATGGACAGCACAAGTTAACAGTTACGGCTATCATAAATCGGCCTTAATAGAATCTTGTGACATCATTAATGGACCCCGGATAAACTAATGTTTGTATTCATAATCAGGCCTTATATTTAATACCTCCTTAAGTTCATCTTCAGATACTGTATGGAACATTTTATTGGCTATAGAGCATCTGAAGATGAACTTAAGGAGACCTTAAATATAAACCCTTGTCCATAACCTTGCTTTAAGACATAAGCCATAAGAAATTGACCAATTACAGTCGATTATTCTCCTAAAAATCGACCATGTTTGGTCAGTTTCTTACAGCTTACGTCGTAATGAAAGGTTGTGGACAAGGGCTAAGACCTGATTATGGCTGGTATTCATAATCGGATCTTATATTTAAGACCGTCTTAAGTTCATCTTCAGATGATGTACTGATTATTTCATTGGCTATTAGGTATCTGAAAGGAATAATAATATAATATTACCCGACTATGAATACGGGTATAAGGATGCTATTTCACGTGTCATACGACGAGTTTGTCTAAAACACATTCTACAATAAGCCGTTAGTCGTAACCATTGAACTATAACCATATTGGAAGGCTCACTCTTTTGTTCTCGAATGGTCAGAAAGAGATAGTTGAGTGGAGACAGTATACCCTTGTCTAACCAACTCGAGGTACCACATGACTCAATATACTACCCACTCTGAAAACATTAACTTCCACACATCAAATTCCCATACATCAAAACAGCATATTTATATATAATATATATGTAAGAGAGAATAAATGACACGATTCCTTTATATAACGCGTACTAATAGCGACAGCAGTTTTATTTTATCGAATAACGAGTGATACCGATCAGTTTGTCGCTCACATATTTTTACCCTTACGAAAAAAACACTTAATTTTGGGTATAAAAATACTCTCGAAAAAACCCTCAAATGTTTAGTGTAAATTCGGATCGTCAATTGACGGTCAACACCGAAATAAGGGTTAACCTTAAACAAAAACCTTAAATAAGTGTAAGCCCTAAACGGAAAAATATATCTTGCAGAAATGATTGCAACTAGTCAGCTTATGTTGATTTTAAATGAAATTTAGCTTTTTTATTTGATTTCTCACTATTTTCATACCTAAAAATTTACTCAGTACTGGGCAGACGCGAACTCGAGACCTCAGAAACCTCCAGGTTCCTACTAGTCTACCACCTAGGCTGCTGCGCTATTTCTTCAATTGATACTAACAAGTAACACTAGAGAAGTGATAATTACTGATTTTCCTGAAACTGCGCATACAAGTAGTTCTTCAAAAACTATTAGACACGTATTTTTTTGTTTTTCCCCAAAAACGAATTTTGGGGTAAAAATCGCCCCTACAAATTTTGGTGGGAGGGGGGGGTAAGAGGTACTTTACAAACTGTTTGTAGGATTCGTATGAAATTTGGTATCTAGGGGTTTTTGGCCTCGCTGATTACGAATCAGAAATTCTTTTTTGAACTACTTTTAGCATTTCCCAGGAGCAACGACGTGGACGTAGTAGCTTTTTGTTCCCATTGGGGTGCTTTATTAAAAGTGAATCCCCTTACCTCTCACTTTTCGGAAGGTTTTTGCTGTGAGTCCCCTTGCCTCTCACAATATCGGGTACTCTATAAAATTGGTGCAATAATGTGGAGGGTTATCATCTGTAATTGCAAAAAAGTGTTGCATGCACATTGATGCATTACACCAAGCACATCTAATTAGTCCAACATCTTTGCAAAATTTACAGATGATATTACAATTTTTGAAACAGAAATCTACGGGAGTTTCGCATTTTTCTGGTTTTTCTGCAATATATTGCAATACCTGCAATACCTACTTTTCCACCAAGCGTATTTGAACAAATTTCGAAATTTAGGAGAGGAAAATTGATTATGGATTAAGGACTGTATTTTAAGGACATTGTTTCTCAAGTGTAAGTTGACATCATAGCCATATAGAATTACTATGTCTGAAAATTGTCTTAAAAAATTTTTCCATAATCTAAAACCGTAAACGTCCAGTGGCTGAATTAAGCTAGTAGTTCCAGCTGGAATCGTCAGAATTTTGACACTTTTATTTCCTCTATCTATATTGTCAAATTTGGTTTTAGTTTGGCCAGTCCAAGAATCTAATAAAAGAACGGAATTCGTTCCAGCATTTGGTAAGAAAACATCAGAAAACCATTTAATGGCAATATCTGATGTCAATTTCCCTACATACCATGTAGGGGTTTTTAGCCTCGCTGATTACGGATCTAAAGTCAATTTTCGAAAATTCAAAATGGCAGATCCAATATGGCGGACGGATTTTAATTTTATTAAGGATTTCTATGAAACATGGTATATAGGGGTTTTTGGCCTCGCTGATTACGAATCTGGTCAGTTTTTGAAAATTCAAAATGGTGGATCTAATATGGCGAACAGATTTTTAAACAAAACTAGGTTTTTATGAAACTTAGAATTTTCGATCTTCTTCAGTCGCTGAATAAGAATCAAAAATTCTTCTTTGAACTACATTCAGCGAAATCCTTAATAAAATTAAAATCCGTCCGCCATATTGGATCCGCCATTTTGAATTTTCGAAAATTGACTTTAGATTCGTAATCAGCAAGGCCAAAAACCCCTAGATACCATGTTTCATAGAAATCCTTAAAAAAATGAAAATCCGTCCGCCATATTGGATCCGCCATTTTGAATTTTCAAAAACTGACTTCAAATTCGAAATCAGCGAAGCCAAAAAGCCCTAGATACCAAATTTCATACGAATCCTACAAACTGTTTGTAAAGTACCTCTTACCCCCCCACCAAAATTTGTAGGGGCGATTTCTACCCCAAAATTCGTTTTTGGGGAAAAACAAAAAAATACGTGTCTAATAGTTTTTGAAGAACTACTTGTATGCGCAGTTTCAGGAAAATCGGTAATTATCACTTCCCTAGTGTTACTTGTAAATGCTTTTTATTTTCCCCATATGCAGCCGAAATACTAATTATAGTTTTCTTACAATATTATTTAGTACAATTACAAAATATAAACTATTTGTACTTGAAATATTTCATATATAATAATAAAAGAGAAATCAGAGATATATGCATAAAATATTTATGTAAAATATGTTTACCTAGGTGTTGAGATTAAAAAACATTACAATTAAAAATAATTTAAAGAAACATTTTTAAAATGTTAAAAATAATGGGATAAGTTCTCTTTTTTCATTAAAAAGATGTTTTTTAACGTTTTTTGACGTTTAGAAAAATGTTTTAATTTTTAATATTTAATAAACGTTTATTTTAACATTTAGAACATATTTTTTGAATGTTAAATGTTAACATTTAGAAACATTTTTTAAATGTTAAAAAAAAGTTTATTAAATATTAAAAAACAAAACAATCTTCCAAACGGTAAAAAACGTTATTTTAATGAAAAAAGAGAACTTGACCCATTATCTTTAACATTTTAAAAATGTCTTAAAATTTTTTAAAAATGTTTTTTTAAATATTGTTTGCTCATTGGGTAACAGAAATAATTAATAAATAAGTAAAATATATTATGCAATATGCAATGTTACAACGTTGTAGCAATATTGCTGCAAGCTTCTGTGCTGTATGGGATAGTAACACCGAAAATGATAGTCTGAATGAAAGTCAGGATATATGTATTATTTCAATATATTTTTAAAAACATTTTTTTTAGTTACTCATTAATACGTTATTTCATCAATTATGTAAAACAAGTATGTTATTATCTTCCCAGATAGCACAGAAAATTCAAAAAGAATTCAGTCATATGTCACCAATTCTGAATTCATTTTTAGATGTAAAAAGAATTCTTTTCACTGAACTGAACTTTGAAGAATTCCTTTTGCATTTAAAAATAAACTCAGAATTGTGACATACAACTGAATTCTTTTTGAGTTCTCTGTGCTATCCGACCTTACGTTTGTCCAGCATATAAAGATAACTATTGCTCGTGCGAATAAAACTCTGGGATTTATTTAGATTTATTTATTTTAATTATTTACCGTTCGGGATTAACATCAAAACTTGTCAGTTGGCACCGAAACATTTGGAGGTCTAATGTGAAAGATTAAATGTTAACATTTAAAATTTAGGAGTTAAAGTTTGGGAGTTGACACCGAATCGTTTGACCTTTACCCTGAAAGTTTCAGGTTTAATACTACTCATTGAGAGTCAACACCGAAATTTGGGGATTGACACCGAATAATTTTGGATCTATCCTGAAAGTTTCACGTTCAACACTACTCATTGAGAGTCAACACCAAAATTAGGGAGTTGACACCAAATCATTTGGGATCTACCCTGAAAATTTGAGAGTCTACTCCCAAATTTTCAGGGTTAATACTCAACTTTTGTGGTCAACCTTCAAATTTGATGGTCAATCCACAAATTAATTTCAAAATTTGAGTTTTTTTTTCGTAAGGGTAGTCACGGTGATTTACGCTTGAAAGAGGCAATGAGTCCCAATTAGACTATCTCTCTCTGACCGTTTGGTACCATGGAGGGGGTAGACATTGAGCCTTCCAGTATGGTTATATGGTTGCAAGTTGCGAGTCGGTAAGAAAATTAACCAATCACTTAAATTAACCAGTCGATTATTCTTGTAGAAATACAATATGATTGATCAATTTCTTACTGCTACGACGTACGATTTTCAATTGTAGATGGACCTAAGGGCTTTCACACACAAATTGTCATAACTGTGACGTAAGACGTACCGTAAGAATTTACCAATTATGATCGAGTACCCATCAAAATGGCGATCTTACGATTCGACGATTCTCAATATGATTGGTCAATTCTTACGTTACGGCTATGGCAGTTGTGTGTAAAGTCCATCGCACATGAAATGGCATAATTGCATGTGCATAGCATAAGACTGTATGGACCAATGAGCATCGAGTATTGAGCATCAAGCATCAATATGGCGGCATAATACTCGATGTTCATTGGTCTATACGATCTTATGCTGTACATATGCAGCTATGTCATTTTATGTATGATGGACTTAACGGCTTATTGTAGAAAGCCCATGAAACTACGTTTTTAAATTTACAACTATATAACAAGAATTTCATATTCACTAAAATATAAATTTAAGATAAATATAGAGCAAGATATTGATCAAACTATTCGCACATCTTTATACACACACATACACACACACACACATGTATATATATACACACATACATACATATATATAGGGTGTCCGGAATCTTTCTTGACACAATTTGTAGGAAAGTAGAACAGATTAAACGGAACAGAAAAGTCAAATACCATTTTGCGAAATTCGCAATAGTTTTCGAGTAATTAATTATTTTGTATGAGCAAATAAACGCTCGGGCCGGCGCGCGACCGTGATACATGCAAATCGCGACTCTCTGCATCCCTCCGCCCATAGCTATGCTGTGTCTCGTAGCTGTACATATGTATATATGTATGTATATAGGGTGTCCCGCGTAAGGTGTGCCAAAAGAAAAATATAAGTAGTACAGATAAAACTGAACAAAAATTGTAGAGATCATTTTTCAAATAACCATGTAAAATTTCGAGATATTAATAAAAATAGTTGGACAAATTAGAGCGCGCGACGCGACAGGCGGGACATATGGCTTGCCGCGGCCGGCGAAGGAAATGGACGAGCGCACACGTACACGTACGCACACACGGAGCTACTTATTTCTGTATGCCATCCCACATAGCACATAATATTACAGTAATATCACATTTCCATTGCAATATTACAATGAAATATAGCAGAAATATTACTGTAATATTACTAAGATATCATGGTAATATTACAATGTCCGCGAAAACGCGTCACAGTAATATTACTGTAATATATCACAGTCATTGTTGTAATAAAAATGTTCAATTGTATAAAGGATTTGTCTGCGTATTATTTTATATATTACATATTTTTATTTGCATCAATAAAGAATTGTATAAAAAAAAAAACTAAACCGAATCGGCCTCGAACTAGCTTGGAACACTTAACGTGCAGACTTATAGCGTGGCGTCTAGTCCGCTGCGCTGCGCCGCTGCTCGATTTGTGTTCTACTACAATGGAACTAAAGGAGCTTGTTAAATTTCAAACCGCAATTTCTCGGAAACGGTTGAGAATTGCATAGTCTCCGAATAGCGTTTGTTACTTCTATATCAATATTATATTTCTACAAAAGTTTAGTAAAATCAGTGACCCGAAGAAAGGAAGTTCCTCTTGTGAATAATATTAACAAAAAAGATATTTGTCATATTACAAAAAATATATTACCTTTGAAATATATTATTTATACTTCAATACGATATATAACGTGCCAAATAACATTACATGACGTTTTAATAACATTTTAATGACGTAATGAAAATGTTATTTAACAATATCTTGCTACTTAGGATTTAATATATTAACTACAAAACAATATTACTATAATATTACTGTGCAATATTACAAAATAACATATCAATAATATTACTATAATATTACATTATAACATGTAATATTATTGTGATATTGCAATATTACTGTGATATTACGTGCTATGTGGGATACGGCCCACTTCTCGGGTTTATAAAATAGATTTTAATATTACATCGATAATCAATATAATATTTCGATAGTAATTAAAATAAGAGATGCTTGCCTATAAAAAAAGGCACGTCAAGAGCTTTTTGTGTAAGTTATTATAATTTTTTTTAATATTATTGTATTTCTCTAATTACTTTATTTTTCATTTAATAATATATTACTAATATATTAATTATATATTTAATTTATAGATATATTATATAGCCAAAACCACACATGTTTATAAAAGTAAAAATTAAAGTAATTAATCATTCGCAATTGGCGTAAACCTCTTGATAATATTACTTTTGTAGAGAGTATAAAATTGTCTTGTATTTTTCAATAGAGTATTCGCGATAGTACAATTGATCTCTAAATAAGATTATTTTAATAATAATTCTTTAAATATCTTTTAGCTGTACTTTTGTTGTAATTTATTTATAACGATTCTTTTTTTGTAAAGACAAGTAATGCTAAGGTGCGTGTGCACTTGGCTTTTTTTTTTTTTTTAATAATTTTGTTTTTATATCACATTTTTTTACAAAATAATATTAATCTGAAAACGAGTTTCTTTGTTAATAACTTTATACGGTGAACTTGGACATTTTAAATATTAAGGTGTACATAAAAAGCAGGTCCTTTAAATTTTATTTTAGAATAATTCATTTTTATAAAAAATGTATCTCTATCTCTCTGTCTTTTTCTCTCCCCCTCCCTCTTTCTTTTATTATTATTATTGTTTATTTGTATTTATTTGTATTTATTTGTATTTATTTATTTATTTATTGTTTTATTCTTTATTTTTTGTATTTACGTTATCATATTTAATTTTATTATATTTTATTATTTATTTCTTATTATTTCTTATTTATTTATTATTTTATTATTTATATTCCGACATTATATTCGACTGTATATTCTATACAGCCTATTTAATTTAATAAATTACTAGTCGGTAAATCGTAATCGTAATACATATATATCTCCTTTTTCTTTTTACTTTTTTATTGTCACCGTATTTATTTTTCTTACTGTTTTTCTTCTAATAGTTCAATATTTACTGTATTTAGCTCTCTTTCTCTGATTCTCCTTCTTCCGCCTCTCTCTCGCTTTCTCTCCTTTTCCCGTCCCCTCTCTCTCTCTCACACACAGTCTCTTCCTTTCTCTCTTTACAACACTGTCTCTTCCTTTCTGTTTAATAATGAAATGTAACAGTAACAACGTACTTTTTTGGTGAATAACGAGTAATAATAATAAATTACTTTTAAAAAGTAACTTTTCCTATTTTATTATCTTGCACTCTATTTTTATCTTCTTACTTCGTTTCTATTTTCTGTTACATATCTATCTTCTCTCCTTATATTTTCTTCTTTTTCCCGCTTTCTGTATTTCCTTTCTTTCTTCCCTACTTCTTATCTTGTTTAAAAATAATAAAACTACAATACAATACAACTACAAACAACATAAAGTGTATCCTAGTTCTACATCTTTATAAATTATCCTATATTATGTAAAGCAATATTTATTTATTATCGCGGCAAACAGAAAAAATTTATTTATTTCTTTATTATCTATACTTTTATTTATTCATTGTCTTACACACTCATATATTCCTCTTGTCTTTCCATCTTGCTCTCTTATAGTTTTATTTATTTTCATTTTTTCTGTCTTATCATTTCTTCTCGCATATTCTCTCTTTTCTCTGTTTCTTTTCTTCTCCTTTTTTTCTTTCTCTTTTATCTCCTTATTATTTATTTTAGCTATAAAAAGTAAAAACGACACAAAGTATTCAAGTAACGATAACAACATACTTTTCTGATTAATAAAGAGTAATAATAATAAATTACTTTTAAAAAATAACCGTTCTTATTTTACTATCTTATATCTCTCTATTTTCTATCTTCTTGCTTCGTTTCTATTTTCTGTTCCTGATCTGTCTGTGTACTATCTTCTCTCCTTATATTTTTTTCTTTTTCTTTCCGCTTTCTGTCCTTGCTTTCTTATTTCCTTTCTTCTTACCTTGTTTAAAAATAATAAAAATACAAACAACATAAAAAGTATCCTAGTTCTATATCCTTATAAGTTATCCTATATTATATGAAGTAATATCCTAACAGCACGAATGTCCAGAGAACGTCCATAAAACGTCCTCAGGACATCTCTGAGACGTCCCCAGGAGATCTTGTGCTGTATGAGTACTTATTTATTATCGCGGCAAATAAAAAAATTTATTTATTCATTATCTATCCTTTTATTTATTCATTCTCTTATTCACTCATATATTCCTCTTGTCTTTCCATCTCGCTTTCTTATGTTTTTTTTTACCATCTTATCATTTATCTTCATTTTTGCTGTCTCCTCTTCGTTTCTTCTCGCACATTCTCTCTTTTCTCTTTTTCTTTTCCTTTTCTTTTCCTTCCTCTTTTATTTCCTTATTATTTAATTTAGCTATAAAAAATAAAAACAACACAAAGTATTCAAGTTTTACATCGTTATATATTTTTATGCATTCGCCAATATTTATCTGATATTATCTGATATTATCCTTGTTAACTCTATAGCTTTTCTACAAAATTATCATGGTAAACATACTTCGCAACTTTTAAAACTATTATTCATTAAGGCCCATATTTTCGATCCTTTTTTATCTATAAAAGAGGCTTAGGAGCCACCTGATTGGCTGAGAAGCTATATTCAAGGCACTTTTATCGATAAAAGAGAGTTCAGAATATGGGCGTATAAGTATAACCTCGTTATAACCCCATTCTCATACACGCGAACTGTCACTCGACTTCGCCGCGATGACAGTTACAAGTCGGTAAATCGGTAATCGTAACACTTAGAGACCCTCAAACAGAGACTGCCCATTGGGAGGTCTCCACGTGATTGACACACAGAATGATGGGTCGAAAAATGGCGGACCAATACGGAGCTGTGCTCACCAAGCACGAACGGGCATAAAATATGAATTGAGATATTGTCGCACTCTGCGAATGTATAGTTTATCGCTCAAATAATAATGATAAATAAAGATATATACATGTATATCCTTTAAAATATATAATGTAAATTCTTGAAAATATTACATATAGTCAATAATAAATCACACGTTATATAATCTCGAAAGAAATAAAAAACAACTAGTCCTGAGATATTATTATTCAGGTAATATACTAAATAATTAGTTAAAAAAAAATATATATATATTTACTAGGTAATTTTAATAAATAGAGATTACTTGTATTGTTGTTATAAGTTTTATTTAAAGATACATAAATGTGTGCAAGTGTAATTGCAAGTGCAAGTTGTTAATTGTTCATTTTACGTTATGTGATATTAAATTGATAAAATATAATGTTATTTACATGTTATACAATTGATATTGCAGGCGCCCGATTCTTGACGGTGTGCAAATGAGATACGCATGCAAAAATCTACCAGATTGATTGATAAGTCCTTAGAATGAAAATGAAAATACATTTTGTTAGCAGAACTCAACTTTATTCTTCAATATAATCTCCTTTTAGCTCAATACACCGAGTCCAACGAGTTTCTAGCTTCTTTAAGCCTTCTAAATAATAAGAATTTTCTAAACCGCCAAAATATGCGTCTGTTTCCCATTCAACCTTTTTATTTGAAGCAAATCTTTTTCCCTGGAGCCATCTTTTAAGATTTGGAAACAGATAGAAGTCACACAGGGCCAGATCTGGAGAATACGGTGGATGTGGGAGCAATTTTGCTATTGCTCTTACTGATTTGTGAGTTGGTGCATTGTCTTGATGAAAGAGAATTTTTTTCTTCATTAAATGAGGCCATTTTTTCTTGATTTCATCATTCAATCGGTCCAACAATGATGCATAATATTCTCCTGTGATTGTTCTTCCTTTTGCAAGATAATCGATGAGGATTATTCCATATGTATCCCAAGTGGCCAAAACCTTTCCAGCCGATTGTTGCGTCTTTCGTCGCTTCGGAGCACTTCCATCTTTTGGAACTCCTTGTGCCGATTGTTGTTTCGAATCAGGTATATAATGGTGGATCCATGTTTCATCAACGGTTATGTATCGACGCAAAAATTCCTTCGATTTGCGCCTAAATATGTCCAATGCTGAGAAGTGCGAACTCGTTTACGTTTTTGATCGATTGTTAGCAATCGCGGCATCCATCTTGCAGTTAGCTTTCTCATACCCAAATATTCGTGTAGGATATTGAATACACGTTCAGATGAAATGCCCAGTTCACGCATTTTCACTTTGGGGTCATCCAACACGACATCATAGATTTTTCCACTCATTTCTAGTGTAATCACCTCATTTGGACGACCACTGCGTCGTATATCCGATGTGCTGGTACGACCACGTTTAAACGCAACAATCCAGTTATATACGGTTGCATTTGACGGAGCAGATTCCCCCAAAGTTTTTTGGAAGTTTTCAGTCATTTCTTGCGGTTGCAAGTTTTTTAAATAGAAATATTTAGTCACTGCATGAATTTCAGTTTTTTCCATTTTTACAAAATATCAGAGGTTATGTGCTTTCGATGGTTGTCAAAAATATACTGTTTGTCATAGCTGCAACTGTGTAGTGAGAGGTTTGAAGGTTGGCACTACTGGAAATTCACGGCGTATTGGAGGTGGCAACACCACTAATGTGTCATTCTAAAAACTTATCAATCAACCTGGTATACGTAACGTGAACTATACATTTTCGCATGCATATCTCATTCACATACCGTCAAGAATCAAACCCCAGATCGATATACACGCACACATTTAATAGATCACGTATTCTCTCACCAGCTCACACATATTCATTGCCGCCATTTTTCGGGCCAATAGCTAGTCTCTGTTTGAGGGATTCTAGTAACACTCTTGCCACCCCGCCATCTAACGGAGAACATAGTCAACGGACATTTCTGTGTTGAGGAGACGACGTTTCTTACGCGTAAATTCACGATTTCAGACTTTGAGCTAAGATAGCTCAGCTTCTGGAGCACGTAGAGAAAAAGTAAAGACAGTTTTATTAAGTAATGTAAACCCAAGGAATCGAAGTCCCTCTAAAACTTCGTCAATTCAGCCGTTATAACCGAAATGAAGAGTTAACCTACATTCAACTAAAACTGTCGCGTAATTAATTATTATTATACACGGTAGGCCGCGTTATTTCACACTTGGTTTCGCGATATTACTGTGTCGCTTGATAGAGGAAATTTTATTTTTAAAAAATAATTTTTTTTTTTTAATAACTTATTTGTAGTTTTAGTTAAGCTATAAATTCTTTTAAATACTTTTACATATATAAACACACATATATGCACGCAACTAAAATTATTAACAAATTATTATTTGACAGAACTTATTAACCTATTAACTTATTGATAGAACTTATTAACCTGTTTATTAACCTATTTGTTTTCTTTTACAGGTTCTAATGTGAAGAAACACTAATATTTTATAAAAATGACTGAGTGCATTGAACGCAAAAGTATATTGACAAATAGATTTTTTAAGTCCACTTCGAATCTACATTTGCCACCAAGCTCACCTATAAACAATGATATATTTTTTGATGAAATTGACAGCATTGATTATCATTTTGAAGATGCACGCTTAGAAAGTTACAAAAACTGGCTATATCCATTTATAAGACCAGACAAACTCGCGGCAGCAGGATTTTATTATACAGGAGAGAGCGACAAAGTGAGATGTTTTGAGTGTCATGTGGAAATAAGCCAATGGCTGCCAGATGATGACCCGATGGTCGATCATCAACGATGGTCTGGAAAATGTAGGTTTATTCGTAATATTCCGTGCGGCAATATACCTAAGGGTGTAGATCCTAGCACGATTTCACCATCTGTGCCTAGAGGAAGAGATGTGTGTGGACCTTATGGTATAGAATACTGTCCTAATTCTACTTTGGACAATAACATGCACATGCAAGACACAGTGACGCTTAATTTAGGAGGGCGTACAGACTCAATGAATCCAAAACATCCTCAGTTTGCTAATTACGATGATAGATTACGTACATTTGAAATGTGGCCTATATCAATGCCACAAACCAAGGAACAATTGGCGGCCGCTGGTTTTTATTACACAGGGAATGGTGATCAAACACTATGCTACTATTGTGGAGGAGGATTAAAAGATTGGGAACCAGAAGATGATCCTTGGGAACAACATGCCAAATGGTTTTCTAAATGTTGTTACTTACTTATGGTCCAAGGACAGGAATATGTAAACAAAGTTACTGGAAAGTCCAACAACAAACAAGTAATTATTTAATAAGATATAATCTTTTATTTTTAAAACATATATATATTTTTTTTTTACATGCATTTGTACTTCAAAAAGAATAAGATAATCCCTAAATGTGAATAATATATTAATTCTAAAATACTTGCCTTTTTAGGAAACTTATAAACAGTCTGTAACAGAGGAAGATGAAAAAGTTGATGATGAGTGTTATCCCGGACCAAGTTCTCAAAATTCAGTAGGCTCTCAAGATAGTGGCTTTGAGAGTATAGAATTCTGTGCTGAATCAAGCGAGTTCAATAGTGATCAATTATCTACTGTAAAATTCTCAAATAATTTGCACGGCAAACCAATCGATGATGCGAGAATGTGTAAAATCTGTTATAATAGAGAATTAAGGAAGGTATTTGTACCATGTGGACACTTGGTTGCTTGTGCCGAGTGTGCAAAGAACATGAAAACATGCGCAGTATGTCGTAAGCCTGTGGTAGATACTGTACAAGCTATCATCTCATAGTCACTGTATCATAGCATTTTGAGTTTCATCATTGAACATCGGTAGCAAAAATTACTTTTGCAAACAAGACTATATGACATGACTCATGTAGCATACCATTCTGCAGGTACAAACTATATAAATAAATGGGCCAGTTGCAACCAGATGCAGATAACCAGTATATGATAGCTATAACAGTTAAAGATTTTTCAAAAATAAATAAAAAATTAACGTTTTGGTTCTTACTTTGGACCTTTTTTAACATTTACAATAAAAACAGTATTTGCTCCAAATATACAGGATGTCTGATAATTATACACCAACTCCATAGGGGCGTACAGCTAAGCGAGAGGATAAAAAAAGTCCTCTTCCATTTAGCGATAACGCGTCTAGTTTGTTAGTAACAACCGCGTAAAGTTTGGCGTTTGTCATATTCATCGCGGCCTATAGACGCTCCGCGGCGAACTGTGTGCGTCGATGCTAAGCGGTAACGCGGCTCGCGCTGACCGCCGCGATGGCGTCTTGACGCTTTGACGCTGTCAGCGCGCGGCAAGGCGGCTATGGAGTTGGTGTGTTACAATTATCAGACACCCTGTATAATTGAAATCAACCGAGTGTATAAGAAAATAAATAATACCTTACAATAAATAACCTTATAAATATTTACCTTATAAATATTTCCTCGTTTCCGACTGTGCAATGTATAGTCATGACAAGAAAACAGAATTTGACAGAATCTCAAATTAAAGAAAAGGAATAAAAAATTAAGGAAAAGAGAAAAACTTAAAACCACGAATTACGGAAATAACACTAGTAAATTTGAAGAACATTATATATTTATTTCACAATCTATTATTTCACAATTGGTAATTAGTAGCACAAAGTTTTTTCCATCATATATATTATTAAGTTATATTTATATATATCCAGTTATATTTATATTAATTAAATTAAGTTTTTTTTACATGCTGTAATTGAAATATATCTATTATTTTTATTTCAATCGTAAATTCAATCTAAATTTTGTTATACTATTTGACACTTGAATTGTAATAGAGTTGCTTAAAATCAAATTGCGAAATTGACAATTTAAATGGGAAACAGGAATAACACTAGAAATCGATTTGGCCTACTAATATTAATTTATACTGAATGTAGTTGCATAAACTGTTACATACTATCATTTACTTCAAACTTTAGGAACAAGTATAACTAGCCCATTTATTTGTTTCTGATTTATGATCTAAAAAAAGTTGTTTTTCTTTTTTTGTTATCAATTGTGTAAAATTAATATTGTTAATAAAAATGTAAACTTTACAATTATTACAAGATTTCTATGGCACTAATACAATAAATGCACTTTATAGTAGTTATGAAAGTAATATATATATATATTTCAACGTGTGAATGTGTAAATACATAATCAATAAAATATTTGTGAATGTTCATGTGAATTTATATTTTAATAACATAAAAAAAAGTTAAGTGTACTCACAAAATGTTCTCATACAGATATAGAAATTTTAAATATTTCTTGTTTTTTATTCTTGCAACACATAATTGGTTAACAAATTCCACTATTTAATTCTATTATTTATTTTTATTTTTCCTATTCCTTTGTGTAAGCAGTATCTCTTACTGCTATAAAATCTATGAAACAAAAGACTAAATGCGTTTTACGATTGTGTGTGTAGATGTAAAAACATATTTTTTTCGTACCTTTCTGTTTTCTATAAAAAAAATATATTTGCACACACCCTCAACCTAATAAATAGTGTTATAAACATTGTTAATTTTTGTAAAAAAAAACACATGTAACATATCACAAATAAATTTCTATATTTTAATGTGTCAGGAAAAAAGGTATATATATATATATATATATATATATATATATATATATATATATATATGTATGTATGTATGTATTTATATGTATATATGTATATATATAGATTGTACCTGCAATAGGACGTTGCTATTTGAATGTTTTTAATTTCACATTGTTTCCGATGCAATACTTGCTGAAGAAACAAAGTGATTGCAAATAAAGGCACAGCTATGCCTTTGTGTGATAGTACAAATAGCAACATAACATGATGTCTAGTCATTAGTATTATATTATGATGAACAATAACAATCAATACAAATATATCCTATAACAATCTATGGAAAATATTTAGTTTATATCTTTTATATTTTCTCTCTCTCTCTCTCTTTTACACACACACGCACACACATATATACATACACAGAGCCATGTAAGTAAAAAGTATAGTTTATTTTTTTAATCAGTTCTTTTCTCTCTCCTTCCATCAGTCTTTTCTCAATTTCTCAATTACTGTTCATCGTAATTTGTACAATATCTTATTTTAGTTTCTACAGATGTATTAAAACAATTTATAAATCATTTTATATAATTGTAAAATATATACTTTACTTTTTTGTTATATTAAGTTAACTTAAGCGGTTCAGGGTAACGAATAAAATCCAACATTAAATAAAGTTTAGTGTAAATTTCATCTTAAACGTTTCTGATTCTTATAGTCAAATCGGATTATAACATAAAGAACGAGAAATCTCAATTTCTCATGTTATAATTATGTGACTAATAACACTAAGAATTATTAAAGAAATATGATATGACGATTATATCTTGTATTCTTAGATAATATGATTATAAGAAACAAACTTTTTTAGTACGTCCTATGACACATAAATAGTAGATAATTTAATAGAATATTTATAATAAATATATATTATCTCTTTCTATACATAAAATTGCTATTGTGTGAATGTGTAATTTCAGACCAGGTAATTTTATATAATAAGAGATTTATATCAGTAATTAATTTTATAAGTTTGAAAGTTATGACAATATTTTAATCATTTTATATATAGCAATTTCACTTATTTATATATTTAAAATTATTGGGTAAACCATTGTGTGTCGCCAATATTTTATTGAAATAACTTAATATTTAATAAATATGTTTAATTTATCTACAAATATCTTTTGTATACATCAGAGGATACTTAATAACACAAATTGAAATTATCAAAATAATCTTTCCTGAATTGTACTTCTTTAATTCGTGGAAAAATACTATAAGAATGATTTAGGAAGTTACATGCACCATGATTGGAGTTCCTCAGAACTCTTTTTAGAATATTCATATAGAGTTATACTATACCCAGTGAGCATCGTTGAGAGCATGAGCTCTTTAAGTGCTCTTTTTGAAAAGTTTAAAAGGTAACACCTATGTAACCGGCCGAAAATTAGATCTATATTTGGGAATTTTTTTTTATTTACTGAATCGTGCTATTAAAAAATGAGTTTGATAACTTTATTAGACATGTCAAAAAGTATAAAAAATAATTTTTTCATAATTAGATTTGACAAAATGGTGGATCTGCAGCAGCGTGAAAGAGACAGTCGATTTGGCAAGGTGGTCCGCGGCTAGTAGCATAAGTGCCGTAATTTTTGGTCTAAAACAAAAAACAAATTTCTTTTTATTTTTTTTACTCCAATACCTAGAGAAATACGTAGCCGTTTTGAAAATATTAATTTTTGACAAAATGGCGGAGTTTAAAAGAAAAAATACCATTTTTTCTATGAAAAAAATCGAGTAAAATCAGCTGTAACTTAAAATATTTGTAACTTATCAAAAAAATCCTACGTATTTCTTTAGAAAATTTAATTTTTTAAATACTGTTAAAATTTGAAGTAAATTGATTAAAAATTGTTTAAGTTCTATTGCTAGCCAACTTTAAAAATACTGTTTTGAGAAAAATGCGTTTAAAGTTTCGAATGTTAATATTTTTAAGTTAACAATTGAAATTTTTTACTTTACCTTTAATCTACTTTTAATTTACCTTTAATCTGCGATCCCAGGACCCCCCGGGGGTCTATAGAAGGGCTATTTCATAGACCAGGACCATAAAATAACCTTTCAGCAGCAAAATTTTCATCTTTATCTTTTCTCGCAGCTTTTAAGCTCGAGCAAGCTTCTTTCGCCGCATCACTAAGTGAGCGATCAGAGAGCTTGATACGATGTTCATCGGTCTCGACACAAAAATTATAGTAGTTAGGGCTTACAATAATGTCTAGAACTTTTATTATGTGCATAACACTGCATATTCCATCATTGAACTGGCATACGGCAATGTCAGAATGCACGTGCGATCGGCGTCTTTTCAACTATATTGAGTTATACTAATACATTTGAAAGTAATAGAGTATTCACGCCATCTATGTACTAATTAGAAAGCTTAGAATCATCACAGATAACTGCAGATACAAATATTTGTACTCTATGAATCCTAGACGTTTCAGAGTACCGTGCGCTCACTCGGTCTGGGTTAGCGCGGAAGCCTATAACTTTGGAAAAAAATTTTTTATCACTATAAAACCACTTGCACTTCATTTTTAAGATCCTAAAGTGTATTTAAAAAAAAAGAAACCTATTTGCGTTCGAGACCTGCGTATCTTTTTCGTTCCAGAAAGAGAAAAACATCGAGAGTGCGGTCCTGCTAGGCCGGGACTCGAACTCAGGTCTTTCGCTTACCGGGCGACTGCTCTAAACCACTGAGCTACCTGACGCTCCACGCTCACGACACTTTCCCCTTCCTAGATAACGCTCAGAGATGCCGTTCGGAAGCGACATCTCTGGCGCGATCCCTAGCGCACGGCGACTATAGAGAGAAACAATGTTACTGTACCAAATGGTACAGCTGTCAGTCTCTCAAAGTCAAAGGTTACCCCTTAATCTCTAGAATTCTAAGAAATGATATCAATAAGTTACCTTTTTTCAAGAAATCTATGATATCATATACAAAAACTCTATAAAATGTCATGGAAAAGAGCTCAAAATGTTATTCCAAAAAAGAAATCTATAAGAAACCATGAAAAAGAACTCAAATTGTTATGTCCTAAATGTTCTAACATAGGGCGAGTGTGTAATATATGTTTACATTGCGGCAGAACATTATCTTATAACTTCTAAAAATATTCTTGCGTATTATTTTTCGTTTTAAAAGAAAAAACTCTGCAATAAAAACAGTAAATAGATTTGTATATAATACTTAAGTTATCTTTGTTTAACTAAACAAAATGTTATGTAAAGATTTTTAAAAATTATCTTCAAGTTAAAAAAAATGAAGAAGAAATCATTAAATGGATGTGTGATTAAAACTATTACATTATTTTTCATAAAATAGTTTGTTGAAAAAGCCGCTGTTACATATAGTTTCCAACAGCATACAATATTTATAATAAAGATTCATAAATATTTATGTCGAATTATTTTTTTTTAAATATTACATAAATATTTTATAAATATTTCTATAAAGAAAAAAGTATCAAAATCTTTATTCAAAATATTATTGAAATATAGGCTAAATATTTTATACAATATTTATAGTAAACAAAAAATAAATATTTCAAGTAACATTTTGTAAATATTTCTATAAATACTATACATAAAAAAACAAATGTAATTATTTATAATTATTAATTTAATGAAGAAATAAGAAAATTTAAATTGGTAATGTATACTGAAAAAAATTCTTTAAATCAAAGAAATATATTTTGTCAAATATAATTTTTTAACTTAAAAAAATATTTGTTAGATCATATTTGGTTTCCGGGTTTGAGCTGCGTGGATTCATCTTTGTTTGATTCCGATGTTTCACGAACATTTCAGTCCGCTTCATCAGGGAGGAACGACTCGATGAAGCGGACTGAAATGTTCGCGAAACATCGGAATCAAACAAAGATGAATCCACGCGACTCAAACTCGGAAACCAAATCTAATATGCATGGACACCGAAAGCCTAAAATCAAATATTTGTTAGATTTTAGAAAATATGTAATAAATATAAAGTAATATTTCTTTAAATTTGTAAAATGAGCTGTAAAATTATAAATTTCTAGAAAAAGAATGATTTCCTTACAAGAAGAAAATTATAGTTTTTATGTAAAAACTGCGTTTAAATAAATATTTGCTTGTTTTAAAAGTAAATAAAGTACAAGTAAATTATTTTATAAATCTAAATAAATTACTTCCTAATATCAAAAGTATATTTTTTGTGTTTCAAATTAAAGTTTCTTTTATTATCAGAAAAAAATTTATTTAAATTTACAAAATGATTTATTTATATTTTATTTTTTACTTTTAAATTTTTTAATTTTAAATTTATATTTTACTTTTAAAACCAGTAAATATTTTTTAAATATACTTTTTACATACTTTTTAAACATACATTTTAAAAGATACATTAAAAAAATCTATTCCCTTTAAATAAATCATTTGTTTTCATACATGGATATACCATACGTATACAATCAGGATTGAGTAAGTTATTTTTTAAAAGTAACTAGTTATAATTACAGTTCCCTTTGCTGAAAATGTAATTAGTTACAGTTAGAAGTTATTGGCTATGAAAAGTAACTTATTATTCAAAAAAAGTTATTCAAAAAGTAACGAGTCGTTACTTTTAAGTTACTTTCTTGAAATGATTGTAAAATATTATTGTAAATATAAAAATCTTACATTTTAAGCTTTAAACTAAATTCTGAAGAATTCTTTTTGCATCTGAAAATGAACTCAGAATTGATGACATACGACTGGATTCTTTTTTAATTTATTTTGAATTTTTTGCTATTTGGGTTATTAAATTAATATACGATTACTATATAATTTTTATTTTATTTTATGTTCCCCAAGTAACTATTAAAGTAACTGTTAAAAAAGTTACAAAAAGTTACAAGTTACTAAAAATAAGTAACTAAGTTAAGTTACAGTTACAGGTGGGAAAAAGTAACTAAGTTAAATTACAGTTACCGAAAAAATGTAACTGTAACTGTAACTTCGTTACAAGTAACGAGTTACTTCCCAACCCTATATACAATACAAAGTGTTTCTCAGTCAAAGTGACAGTGGCGCAGTAGGTAAGGTGAACGACTCAAGAACCAGAGGTTTCAGGTTCGAATCTCGGCAATGGTAAGCAAATTTTCCAAGTAAAATTTAATTTGAATTAAGTAGCGTGTGAAACAATATAAAGTGAAAACTAAGAACATATATATTTTAAAAATTTAAGGAAAGTTCAGAAAAGAGAAAAACGTATATAAATATATATATTTTAATAAATATTTTTATAATATTTATGATAAATATTTCT
>NW_022639451.1:7612576-7620566 GCF_010583005.1 Odontomachus brunneus
ATATATATATGTATGTATGTATGTATTTATATGTATATATGTATATATATAGATTGTACCTGCAATAGGACGTTGCTATTTGAATGTTTTTAATTTCACATTGTTTCCGATGCAATACTTGCTGAAGAAACAAAGTGATTGCAAATAAAGGCACAGCTATGCCTTTGTGTGATAGTACAAATAGCAACATAACATGATGTCTAGTCATTAGTATTATATTATGATGAACAATAACAATCAATACAAATATATCCTATAACAATCTATGGAAAATATTTAGTTTATATCTTTTATATTTTCTCTCTCTCTCTCTCTTTTACACACACACGCACACACATATATACATACACAGAGCCATGTAAGTAAAAAGTATAGTTTATTTTTTTAATCAGTTCTTTTCTCTCTCCTTCCATCAGTCTTTTCTCAATTTCTCAATTACTGTTCATCGTAATTTGTACAATATCTTATTTTAGTTTCTACAGATGTATTAAAACAATTTATAAATCATTTTATATAATTGTAAAATATATACTTTACTTTTTTGTTATATTAAGTTAACTTAAGCGGTTCAGGGTAACGAATAAAATCCAACATTAAATAAAGTTTAGTGTAAATTTCATCTTAAACGTTTCTGATTCTTATAGTCAAATCGGATTATAACATAAAGAACGAGAAATCTCAATTTCTCATGTTATAATTATGTGACTAATAACACTAAGAATTATTAAAGAAATATGATATGACGATTATATCTTGTATTCTTAGATAATATGATTATAAGAAACAAACTTTTTTAGTACGTCCTATGACACATAAATAGTAGATAATTTAATAGAATATTTATAATAAATATATATTATCTCTTTCTATACATAAAATTGCTATTGTGTGAATGTGTAATTTCAGACCAGGTAATTTTATATAATAAGAGATTTATATCAGTAATTAATTTTATAAGTTTGAAAGTTATGACAATATTTTAATCATTTTATATATAGCAATTTCACTTATTTATATATTTAAAATTATTGGGTAAACCATTGTGTGTCGCCAATATTTTATTGAAATAACTTAATATTTAATAAATATGTTTAATTTATCTACAAATATCTTTTGTATACATCAGAGGATACTTAATAACACAAATTGAAATTATCAAAATAATCTTTCCTGAATTGTACTTCTTTAATTCGTGGAAAAATACTATAAGAATGATTTAGGAAGTTACATGCACCATGATTGGAGTTCCTCAGAACTCTTTTTAGAATATTCATATAGAGTTATACTATACCCAGTGAGCATCGTTGAGAGCATGAGCTCTTTAAGTGCTCTTTTTGAAAAGTTTAAAAGGTAACACCTATGTAACCGGCCGAAAATTAGATCTATATTTGGGAATTTTTTTTTATTTACTGAATCGTGCTATTAAAAAATGAGTTTGATAACTTTATTAGACATGTCAAAAAGTATAAAAAATAATTTTTTCATAATTAGATTTGACAAAATGGTGGATCTGCAGCAGCGTGAAAGAGACAGTCGATTTGGCAAGGTGGTCCGCGGCTAGTAGCATAAGTGCCGTAATTTTTGGTCTAAAACAAAAAACAAATTTCTTTTTATTTTTTTTACTCCAATACCTAGAGAAATACGTAGCCGTTTTGAAAATATTAATTTTTGACAAAATGGCGGAGTTTAAAAGAAAAAATACCATTTTTTCTATGAAAAAAATCGAGTAAAATCAGCTGTAACTTAAAATATTTGTAACTTATCAAAAAAATCCTACGTATTTCTTTAGAAAATTTAATTTTTTAAATACTGTTAAAATTTGAAGTAAATTGATTAAAAATTGTTTAAGTTCTATTGCTAGCCAACTTTAAAAATACTGTTTTGAGAAAAATGCGTTTAAAGTTTCGAATGTTAATATTTTTAAGTTAACAATTGAAATTTTTTACTTTACCTTTAATCTACTTTTAATTTACCTTTAATCTGCGATCCCAGGACCCCCCGGGGGTCTATAGAAGGGCTATTTCATAGACCAGGACCATAAAATAACCTTTCAGCAGCAAAATTTTCATCTTTATCTTTTCTCGCAGCTTTTAAGCTCGAGCAAGCTTCTTTCGCCGCATCACTAAGTGAGCGATCAGAGAGCTTGATACGATGTTCATCGGTCTCGACACAAAAATTATAGTAGTTAGGGCTTACAATAATGTCTAGAACTTTTATTATGTGCATAACACTGCATATTCCATCATTGAACTGGCATACGGCAATGTCAGAATGCACGTGCGATCGGCGTCTTTTCAACTATATTGAGTTATACTAATACATTTGAAAGTAATAGAGTATTCACGCCATCTATGTACTAATTAGAAAGCTTAGAATCATCACAGATAACTGCAGATACAAATATTTGTACTCTATGAATCCTAGACGTTTCAGAGTACCGTGCGCTCACTCGGTCTGGGTTAGCGCGGAAGCCTATAACTTTGGAAAAAAATTTTTTATCACTATAAAACCACTTGCACTTCATTTTTAAGATCCTAAAGTGTATTTAAAAAAAAAGAAACCTATTTGCGTTCGAGACCTGCGTATCTTTTTCGTTCCAGAAAGAGAAAAACATCGAGAGTGCGGTCCTGCTAGGCCGGGACTCGAACTCAGGTCTTTCGCTTACCGGGCGACTGCTCTAAACCACTGAGCTACCTGACGCTCCACGCTCACGACACTTTCCCCTTCCTAGATAACGCTCAGAGATGCCGTTCGGAAGCGACATCTCTGGCGCGATCCCTAGCGCACGGCGACTATAGAGAGAAACAATGTTACTGTACCAAATGGTACAGCTGTCAGTCTCTCAAAGTCAAAGGTTACCCCTTAATCTCTAGAATTCTAAGAAATGATATCAATAAGTTACCTTTTTTCAAGAAATCTATGATATCATATACAAAAACTCTATAAAATGTCATGGAAAAGAGCTCAAAATGTTATTCCAAAAAAGAAATCTATAAGAAACCATGAAAAAGAACTCAAATTGTTATGTCCTAAATGTTCTAACATAGGGCGAGTGTGTAATATATGTTTACATTGCGGCAGAACATTATCTTATAACTTCTAAAAATATTCTTGCGTATTATTTTTCGTTTTAAAAGAAAAAACTCTGCAATAAAAACAGTAAATAGATTTGTATATAATACTTAAGTTATCTTTGTTTAACTAAACAAAATGTTATGTAAAGATTTTTAAAAATTATCTTCAAGTTAAAAAAAATGAAGAAGAAATCATTAAATGGATGTGTGATTAAAACTATTACATTATTTTTCATAAAATAGTTTGTTGAAAAAGCCGCTGTTACATATAGTTTCCAACAGCATACAATATTTATAATAAAGATTCATAAATATTTATGTCGAATTATTTTTTTTTAAATATTACATAAATATTTTATAAATATTTCTATAAAGAAAAAAGTATCAAAATCTTTATTCAAAATATTATTGAAATATAGGCTAAATATTTTATACAATATTTATAGTAAACAAAAAATAAATATTTCAAGTAACATTTTGTAAATATTTCTATAAATACTATACATAAAAAAACAAATGTAATTATTTATAATTATTAATTTAATGAAGAAATAAGAAAATTTAAATTGGTAATGTATACTGAAAAAAATTCTTTAAATCAAAGAAATATATTTTGTCAAATATAATTTTTTAACTTAAAAAAATATTTGTTAGATCATATTTGGTTTCCGGGTTTGAGCTGCGTGGATTCATCTTTGTTTGATTCCGATGTTTCACGAACATTTCAGTCCGCTTCATCAGGGAGGAACGACTCGATGAAGCGGACTGAAATGTTCGCGAAACATCGGAATCAAACAAAGATGAATCCACGCGACTCAAACTCGGAAACCAAATCTAATATGCATGGACACCGAAAGCCTAAAATCAAATATTTGTTAGATTTTAGAAAATATGTAATAAATATAAAGTAATATTTCTTTAAATTTGTAAAATGAGCTGTAAAATTATAAATTTCTAGAAAAAGAATGATTTCCTTACAAGAAGAAAATTATAGTTTTTATGTAAAAACTGCGTTTAAATAAATATTTGCTTGTTTTAAAAGTAAATAAAGTACAAGTAAATTATTTTATAAATCTAAATAAATTACTTCCTAATATCAAAAGTATATTTTTTGTGTTTCAAATTAAAGTTTCTTTTATTATCAGAAAAAAATTTATTTAAATTTACAAAATGATTTATTTATATTTTATTTTTTACTTTTAAATTTTTTAATTTTAAATTTATATTTTACTTTTAAAACCAGTAAATATTTTTTAAATATACTTTTTACATACTTTTTAAACATACATTTTAAAAGATACATTAAAAAAATCTATTCCCTTTAAATAAATCATTTGTTTTCATACATGGATATACCATACGTATACAATCAGGATTGAGTAAGTTATTTTTTAAAAGTAACTAGTTATAATTACAGTTCCCTTTGCTGAAAATGTAATTAGTTACAGTTAGAAGTTATTGGCTATGAAAAGTAACTTATTATTCAAAAAAAGTTATTCAAAAAGTAACGAGTCGTTACTTTTAAGTTACTTTCTTGAAATGATTGTAAAATATTATTGTAAATATAAAAATCTTACATTTTAAGCTTTAAACTAAATTCTGAAGAATTCTTTTTGCATCTGAAAATGAACTCAGAATTGATGACATACGACTGGATTCTTTTTTAATTTATTTTGAATTTTTTGCTATTTGGGTTATTAAATTAATATACGATTACTATATAATTTTTATTTTATTTTATGTTCCCCAAGTAACTATTAAAGTAACTGTTAAAAAAGTTACAAAAAGTTACAAGTTACTAAAAATAAGTAACTAAGTTAAGTTACAGTTACAGGTGGGAAAAAGTAACTAAGTTAAATTACAGTTACCGAAAAAATGTAACTGTAACTGTAACTTCGTTACAAGTAACGAGTTACTTCCCAACCCTATATACAATACAAAGTGTTTCTCAGTCAAAGTGACAGTGGCGCAGTAGGTAAGGTGAACGACTCAAGAACCAGAGGTTTCAGGTTCGAATCTCGGCAATGGTAAGCAAATTTTCCAAGTAAAATTTAATTTGAATTAAGTAGCGTGTGAAACAATATAAAGTGAAAACTAAGAACATATATATTTTAAAAATTTAAGGAAAGTTCAGAAAAGAGAAAAACGTATATAAATATATATATTTTAATAAATATTTTTATAATATTTATGATAAATATTTCTATCTATTAAAGATAAGATCATAAAAATATTTATGAAATATTTTGGTAAATATTTATAAAATATTCAAATCTTATAAATATTTTGTGATGTCTAGGTTAGTTGAAATAAAAAACCAGTTAGTGTTTGCTGACTTTACTTGAAATTTACTTGATTCCAAATGTTACATCATACTTAAAAATTCTCACTAACACTGGGATTCGAGCTGGGAATCTGAGGCACCTTTGGATTATGAGCCTATTGCTTTAGACACTACACCACTTTTTAGATCAATATAAACGTCTTATATTTTGTCTATATATGTTGCAATTAACGCAATAATATAATTTTTTTTATAATATGATTTAATTTTAATAAAAATTATATTTTTCATACTTTTATTGTTAATTTAAACCTTAATTAGTGAGGTAAGGTCTACGAAACACCGCGCATTCCAGTCTTAAAATTTTTATAGTAAAATTTTTTTTTATTGCTGTTATTAAATAGACAAAGTCATAAGAGATTATAAAATAACGTGTAAATGTTGAAATATAATATTGGCAATAGATTGCCATTTATTCAGAGACCAACATTAATATTGTGTTAAAAAATATTGATCAATATACTTCCAGTGTAAATGCAATATTTCCCAACATAATATGAATATTACATATAGAATGAAGGTCAATGAACGTTAATCAATCAATGTTATATTTCAACAATTACAATTGCATTACACGATATTGCGTTTACATTGGAAGTATATTGATCAATATTTCTTAACACAATATTAATGTTGGTCTCTGAATAAATAGCAATCTATTGCTAATATTATATTTCAACATTTACACGTTATTATGAGCCTATTGCTTTAGACACTACACCACTTTTTAGATCGATATAAACGTCTTATATTTTGTCTATATATGTTGCAATTAACGCAATAATATAATTTTTTTTATAATATGATTTAATTTTAATAAAAGTCAATGCATTTTCAATGTAAATGCAATATTGTGTATTTATTGACGTATTATATTGGCAATAGATTAACATTTATTTTTAGATCAATATTAATTTTATATTGGGAAATATTGGCCAACGTATTTTCAACGTAAATCCAATATATAAACATTTGACGTACAATATTAGTTATATATTTGTAATTATTCTATGTCTAATATTGGCTTAATATTGAGGAATATTGGCCAATACAAATGCAATACCATCTTATTATTGACATGTAATATTGGCAATAAATTAGCATTTAATCTGTAATCAATATTAATATTATATTGGCAAATATTGACCATTGCATTGCCAACATAAACACAATATCGTGCAATTGTTGAAATACGAGTATAACATTAACCCTACGTTGACCTTCATTCTATATGTAATATTCATATTATATTGGGAAGTATTGGCCAATGCATTTTCAATGTAAATACAATATTGCGTATTTATTGATGTGTAATATTGGCAATAGATTAATATTTATTCTGAGATCAATATTAATTTTATATTGGGAAATATTGGCCAACGTATTTCCAATATAAATCCAATATTATATAAATATTTAACGTACAATATTAGTAATATATTTCTAATTATTCCGTGTCCAATATTGGCTGAATATTGGGAAATATTGGCCAATGTATTCCCAAGATAACCAATGTTTAGCCAATGTAAAGCCAATAAATTGTGTTGTGAGGAAATTACATTCATTTTATGCAACTTTTTTTGTTAATAATTTTTTAATAAACAATGAGCGCCGATAAAGGTTAATAGTATTGACCTCTTTGAGGGTCAAGGTCAACATCAAGGTTACTCGGAAATCATTTGGAACTGACTGTGTAAAGGTAAATATTTACCGTAAGCTGTATTGATAACAAAAAAAAGCACAAAAAACATTAAACTGAAAGGAATGTCAAAATCATTTTGCAAATAACCATATAAATCTTAGAGATATTAAATAAAATAGGCGAATCAACACCCAATCAAAAGTCAATATTTTTAAAAGGTTTTTTTCATTTATTCATTTTCTCAACTCATTTTATTATTCATTTTCTCAACTCATTATAAAAAAAATATTTATATAACATTTATTTAATATTTTTTTCATTAAATATGCATTTGGAATGTTTTTCAAAAAAATATTTTTAAACTTTTTATAACATTTATTTAATATTTATATAACATTAATTTATCATTTCTAATAATTTTTTAATAAACATTGTTTAAACAATTTATATTTATAATATTTTTTTACGCGCGCGCGCGGTTTAATTTTAATTAATTATTCGTTTGAAAGAATGATTTCAGTAAACACCCTTCAAACGTTTCTGTAACATTTTTAAAATATTTATTTTATATCTTATATAAAACGTTATCTTATATATCGTATCTTATATAAAAGTTTGACATGATTTTTACATAAATATTTTTTAAACATTTCTTTAACACTTTAAATATTTATTTTATATTAATTATTTGTTTGAAATAATGATTTCAATAAACATTTTTAAACGTTTCTGTAACATTTACAAAAAATATATTTTACATTAGGTTTGTTCTTTCGACCTGACCTAGGGCTGCACTGGAACTGTACTAGTTGAAGAAAGTTCAAGATAGTGCAGACCAGTGCAAAGATACATATGGGTCTGAAAAGAACGGGTAAGAGCAAGTTAGAGCAGTGTAAGATGGCGGACAACATAGCTGGATTAAATAACATA
>NW_022639451.1:7620727-7620951 GCF_010583005.1 Odontomachus brunneus
AGAATGAAAGTTGGGGTTATGTTTGTTGACAATATTCGTCAGCTGTTAGGAGAATATAATAGCGCGGCAGTAGCGGTCTTACGGTCACTAAACTGAACGCTGGCACCATTTATAGGGGAATTCCGGTTTCATACTTCTACACCTGGTATTTATCTACATTATATATTTATCATATATTTAAGTATTTACTTACTGTTTATAGATTCCGTCGTCGGATTATTTCT
>NW_022639451.1:7621195-7621773 GCF_010583005.1 Odontomachus brunneus
CCCCCCGGGAAATACGAGACTTTCCCAGGGGTAGTATGGGACTCTCCTCCCCCGGAACTAACCGCCGGGGGAGTGGCCTACCCACTAAAATCTCTGCCAGGCCCCTTGCGGCCATCAAGAGAGCGCCCCGAGAACCGCTTGCGCATTACTTCCGGGACGCTCTCGGCCACAGGGCGGGGAAAAACTAAACCCCGCCCTCTTTCCCGGACCGGGGGGAAGATAGTTCCCCATCGGCCCGCAACTCCAATCCTCCATGACCGAACGTGGGCCCCCTCGTCCGGTCACACCACTCCAGTTAGGGGCGCTATTGGCCAGGTCCGGTCCCGTCCGGACCCGGCCCACCCCTACGCTCCTGACCGAGGTTACGGGGTGGAGGGGTCTCCCTCCACCCCTCTCGGTCAGGAGTCTCCATTCTCGAGGAGGGGGGTGAGCGGCCTAAAAACCAACCCATGCGGATCGGCCACTCTACCTCCCTCCCCGAGACGCCTGGTCTGACTCCTTGTCACGGGAGGGAAGTCGCGCCTTACGACGCGTCTCCCCCGCCCGACCAGTCGCCTCCTATCCCCCCCCCCCCCCCC
>NW_022639451.1:7621783-7624529 GCF_010583005.1 Odontomachus brunneus
CCCCCCCCCCCCCCCCCCCCCGCCGGGCCATCCGGCGATCGCCGCCAGGAGGGCCCGGCGGCAATGGGGGGGAGGGGGGCGACGCACCCGCAGGTACCTCGGGGGAGGGAACGCCAACAGTGGCGTCCCCTCCCTGCCCACGGGTGCGCCGTCTTCCTATCCCGCGCAGATGCGGGTAGGTGAGGCGCCGTTCTCCTTTTGCGACGCCTCACCCCGTCCCGAGGGGCGATCTCGCCCCTCCTTTCTCTTTCAGCCTCCTGTTTCTGCGACACGACTGTGTCGCAGAAAGAGGTGACGGCGGACCAGCCCTCATCTCCCCCGAGCATGGCCCTGATAAGGGCTGGGGGAGAGAGGTCCGCCCCCACCACTCCGACCAGGACCCGGTGCTCCGTATCCCAGGAGGAACATTCCTCCAGGGTATGCTGCGCCGAATTCACCTCGGCACAGTGGTGGCAGCGGGAGGTAAGTTTCTTATCGATCCTGTGCAGGTACTCACCGAAACACCCATGTCCGGTGAGTACCTGCGTTGTCCGGAAAGACAACTCTCCGCGGGCCCTGTCTACCCATTCCTGTAGATAGGGCCGGATGGCCTCGGCGACCCTCAGTCCTGACCGGTCCGCCGCCCCCTCCAGGTGGAGATTCCACCTGAGGAGGCGCTGGCGGGCCTGCATCTTAGCCAAACCTATGACCCCGGCCAGGTGTTTTTGGTCTCTCCCACTCCGGAACTCCTTTACACGCCGATAATTCTCGGCGTGCATTAGTGCAAAGAGCTCCAGCGGGGGAAGACCGGCCAGGGGCGTGGCGGTCATATGCGACGTCGTCCTGTAGGCCCGGGCGAGACGGATGGCGACTCACCGCTAAGCACAGTGACCCACCGCGATGATGCGCGGGTTGGTCGCCATCTTGCTTGCCCAGGCCGGAGCCCCGTAGAGGGCCATGGAGTGGACGACGCCAGCATACAGCCGCCGTGCCTTCCTTTTACCGAGGTTGGGCAGGAGGGCCACCCAGCATATTGGCCACTCTGCCCAACTTGGGGACCAGAAGCTCAAAATGCTTCTTAAACCCCCGAAAATAATTATTTAAGTCAACGTTTTTTAAACGTTTCTATAACGTTTTTAAAATGTATATTTTATATTTATTATTCGTTCCACATAATGATTGCAATAAATATTTTTTAAACATTTTTTAAATATTTAAAAATATTTAGATTGTTTAAATATTTATTTTACATTAATTATTTTCGTTTGAAATAATGACTTCAATAAATATTTTTTAAACGTTTTTGTAACATTTTAAATTCTTTATTTTTCATTGATTATTCGTTTGAAACTATTTCTGTAAACATTTTTCATATGGGTTCTGTAACATTTTAAAAATATTTATTTTATATTTATTATTTGTTTAACATAATTATTTTCAAAAATATTTTGCAAGCATTGTTTAAACATTTTTAAAATATTTATTTTACATTAATTATTCGTAAAAAATTATAATTTCAGTTAACATTTTTTAAACGTTTCTGTAACGATTTTAAAAACGTTTATTATATATTTATTATTCGTTTTATATGATTTTAATAAATATTTTTTAAACATTTTTTAAATATTTATTTTATATTTATTGTTCGTTTAACATAATAATTTTCATAAATATTCTTTAAACATTGTTTAAATATTTTTAAAATATTTATTTTATATTAATTATTAGTTGAAAATAATAATTTCAGTTAACATTTTTTATACGTTTCTGTAATGATTTTAAAAACGTTAATTTTATGTCTAGGTATAGCTTCCGGAATGGAGCCGTGTCTTGAATCAGCGATATGCCGACGTTTCGCAAACGTTGCAGTTTGCACCATCAGGGCTGAGAACTCTGATACTGAGCTCCCTTGGGTAAAGGTAGTCCTTATATGCCCCCCTCCCCCCCCCTTTGTGTAGATGGTGTTTAGGGAGTAGGGGACGAAGCTTGAATCCAGCCAATCAGCGTATTTTAATTGATCAGCTGGTCAATTAAAAAAACCGGGAGGGCAGTATGCCAAATAGAGTTTACTTGCATACCTTTGTCTCGGTTGAGGTTGTTGGGATGTTTCAAAATTTCTAAACTTTCACGATGTTTTCTGGCAAAATAACTCTGTGAGGGAGCCAATCTGGTGGCTTTTTCATATTGTACGGAGTGTCCAGTCTCCATCCAGTGTTCAGCTAGGGCTGATTGAGTAAAGTGACCATACTTGGTACATCGCTGGTGTTCCTTGATTCGCGTACTGATCTTCCTCCCGGTTTCTCCTATATAAACTTTACCACAAGAGCAAGGGATCTTATATACACCTGATGTTTCTAGGCATGATTTCTGATCCTTCGGATTTGGGAGTAAATGGGAGAGCTTCCTATGAGGTTTGAAGATTACTTTGATTTTGTGTTTACCCAAAATCCTGCTGATAGGTTCTGTTATGCCCTGGAGATATGGAAGGACAGCCGTTTTTCTCTTTTCTCTCTCTTCATCTAGTGTGTCAGTGTTTTTAGGACTGACAATTCTGTTCTTCTGGTTTTTTATTATTTGCGAGATGTTTTTGCTGTTGTATCCATTTTTGGTTAAGGTTGTACTGAGGTGTTCTAGTTCTCCATTCAGAGAAGATGGTTCCGAATTTGTGAGCGTTCTGTAAACCAATGAACTTATGACAGAATTCTTTTGCGAGGGATAATGATGAGAGGTTGCATGTAAATATCGGTCCGTGTGTGTTGGTTTTCAG
>NW_022639451.1:7625238-7642855 GCF_010583005.1 Odontomachus brunneus
AACGTTTGCGAAACGTCGGCATATCGCTGATTCAAGACACGGCTCCATTCCGGAAGCTATACCTAGACATTGTATCAATGGTCGTGAAAGCCTCAAATCTAGTACGTTAATTTTATATTTATTATTTGTTATACAGGGTGTCCCGCGTAAGACGAACCAAAAGAAAAATATAAGTAGAACACATAAAAGTGAACAAAAATTGTATAGGTTACTTTTCAAACCACGTAAAATTTCGAGATATTAATTAAAATAGTTGGACAAATTAGAACGCGCGATGCGACCGGCGGGACATACGGCTCGCAGCGGTCGGCGAAGAAAATGGAAGAACGCACACGTACACGGACGCACACACGGAGCTACTCATTTCAGTATGCCAAACGACCCACTTCTCTAGCCTATAAGATAGGCCCGCGAGCAATCATCCATATTCTTCGCCGGCCGCGGCAAGCCGTATGTCCCGCCTGCCGTGTCGCCGCGCTCTGATATGCTCAACTATTTTAATTAATATCTCGAAATTTTACGTGGTTGTTTGAAAAATGGCTTATATAATTTTTGTTCACTTTTATGTGTTCTACTTATATTTTTCTTTTGGTCCGTCTTACGCGGGACACCCTGTATAATGATTTTAATAAATATTTTTTAAATATTTTTTAAACATTTTTAAAATATTTATTTTATAATTATTTTATAATTATTTTATATTTATTGTTTATGTGACATAATGATTTTCATAAATATTTTTCAAACATTGTTTAAACATTTTTAATATATTTATTTTACATTAATTATTTGTTGAAAATAATAATTTTAATTAACATTTTTCAAACGTTTCTGTAAAGTTTTTAAAATGTTTATTTTATATTTATTATTCGTATTATATAATGATTTAATAAATATTTTTGAAACATTTTTTAAACATTTTTAAATATTTAGTATATATTAATTATTTGTCACAAATAATGATTGTAGACATTTTTCAAATCTTTTGGTAATATTTTAAAAATATTTAAAAAATGTTTTAAAGTTATTATTCTATGTGAATATTTAATGAAAAGCAATATTTAGTAAATACTATATATTAGGAAAAAAATATTCAACAAAATGTTTTTGATAATGATTTGAGAAAATGAATAATAAATGAAAAAAATAACATTTTAGAAACATTTTTAAAATATTCTGATTAGATAGGTGAGCGAGAATTGAAATTTTAGAAAGATTGAAAATATAAAAAAATGGGATTAAAATTACGATTAATTTAATCCTATTTTAGATCGTCAACAAAAGCACCAAGAAAAAAGATTTTAAACAGACAGTTAAAATGTTTTAATATTATTTAACAAGAATGGGTTAAACCTCACTTCTTTATTAGAAAAAACATTTTTTACATTTTAAATAATGTTTTATTAATGTTATAAAAATTTTTAAATGTTGTTTTTGTAAATGTGAAGGAAATGAATTTTAAACAAATCTTATAACGTTAAAAAAGATTTTAAACAATTAAATGTTTTTCTAATAAAAAAAAGGAATTATTCCATTATTTTTAAAATTTTTAATGTTTTTCTAAGTTAATTTAGTTAAACATTTAATTTTTTTAATAATGTTATTTTAAACTTTAGAGATATTAAATAAAATAAGCGAATTAACGCGCGTATTTGCTAGGTACGTTATAATATACTGTGAGCACTGTAAGTATACATTTTATAAGGATAAATTGTAAGAACATCGTTGGAGTCATTGGAATCACTGCGTGCCGTTCGATCGTCAGGTTAAGCAACGCAGTCAGAATGGGTGGTGAACGGCTACTGTTTCGAAATTATCGAGGGAGAATTTGCGAAAGTTTTAGAGTGTATTTGACAACCTTCGGTTTCTAGCAGTTATAAGACATGAGAAAATTAGAAATTAGTTTCTTTTATGAAACAATAAGAATAAATAAGTCCCCTTTTTTTTCATTACAAAAACGTTTATTTTAATGTTTGAAATAATGTTTTTTTAACGTTATAAAAACATTTTTTTAACATTTGAAGAAAATGATTTTTAAACGTTTTTATATCGTTAAAAAAACATTTTAATTATTAACATTTATTTTTAACATTAAAATAAATGTTTTTTTAATAAAAAAAAGGACTTATCCCATTATTTTTAACGTTTTTAAAAATGTTTTTAAAAATGTTTTCCAAATGATTTTAAAATATTTTTTAAACATTTTTTAGATATTTTTTTCATGATTGGGCACGCGTATTTAGATACGTTATAATATATTGTGAACAATATAAGTACACATTATATAAGCATAAATTGTAAGAACATCGTTTATAATCAGATAAAATACGATAGGATTTATATCTGAATTTACGTGCGAGAACGATACAGCTTAAAGAAAACAATTCAAATTGATAGTGCTATCAATTTGAATTGTTTTCTTTAAGCTGTATTGTTCTCGCACGCAAGTTCAGATATAAATCCTATCGTATTTTATCGTATTTTATCTGGTTATAAACGATTTCGTATTCTGTAGGAAACTAACGATAGAAATTCTATCACTATCTATTGTATTCTATCGTATATGATAGAATATTATTCACATTTGTGAATTCACGAACCAAAATCCATATTCAAAACAATAGAAAATGATAAAACGGTAGAATTTTATTCTATCGTTCTCTATCAATTTTTTTTTTTACCAGGATAGATTTGCTCCTCCTACTCAGAGTTGGAATTAGAACTATTATGATCCGGATATCCGAATATATCCAAATATCCAATTTTTCAAATTATCTGACAACTTAAATTCGGATATTTGAATTATCCAGATAATTCAGATAGTCGAATAATGTGAATATTCGAAATAATCGGATACCTGGATAATCCGGATGTTAAGATTTAAAAAATCAAATGTATCTAAATATGCATATTCATAAATTTAGATCCAAGTATCTACCCACATAGCACGTAATATTACAGTAATATGATAGTAATATTGCAATATCACAATAATATTACATGTTATAATATTAATGTAATATTATTGATATGTTACTTTGTAATATTGCACAGTAATATTACAGTAATATTGTTGTGTAATATATTAAATCCTAAATAGCAAGATAATGTCAAATAACATTTTCATTACGTCATTAAAATGTTATTAAAACGTTATTTAATGTTACTTGGCACGTAATATATCGTATTGAAGTATGAATAATATATTTCAAAGGTAATATATTATTTTGTATATTACATATTTATTAATATATAATTATTAATATAATAAATATTTATTAATATATATTTAATAATATATTAATAATACAATATATAACATATAATATATTTAATATTTATTAAAACATATTTAATAATTAATATATATTTATTAATATCTTTCTTGTTAATATTATTCACAAGAGAAACTTCCTTTCTTTGGGTCACTGATTTTAACAAGCTTTTGTAGGAATATAATATTGGTATAGAAGTAACAAACGCTATTCGGAGACTATGCAATTCTCAATCGTTTACGAGAAATTGCGGTTTGAAATTTAACAAGCTCCTTTAGTTCCATTGTAGTAGAATACGGAGCGAGCAGCGGTGTAGCGCAGCGGACTAGGCACCACGCTATAAGTCCACGTTGCCGAGTCTCTTGACACAGGTTCATATCCGGATATTAAAGTTTGAGTAGATATTAAGATAAAGATACACGAATATTAGGATCCGGATATTCAGGTAGTTTGACGATCTGGATTTGAATTATCGGATAATAATTATTTTGGTAATCCGAATAATATAAATTTATCCAGATCTTTTCAACTCTAGTTGGGATTAGTGATTGTAGACGGGTGGATTATCCGGCCTGCGCATGCGTACGCACAGAATATTTTTTCAATGAAATATGAAGTATTGGAGAAAAAGGTATCGTAAATCAGCAATAAAAAATTAACTTTAAATTCTTAAGAAAGAAACAAAAAGGAAAAAGGATCAGGAGCTAATCATCCTTTAAAAATATGTTTATCTAACTAGGAAAAATTAAATTTTCTAACTTTTTTTACCCAATAAACTTACTACCCAATAAACACAAAGCATCCATATTACAATGTCAGCTCAATCATATAGTATATTATGTAACTGTTACTTTATTATACAGGGTGAGGAAAAAGTATGGAAACCCTGAAAAATTTCAAAAAATATAAGTTTTACAGAAAAATGTTTCAAATAAAAATTATAGGATTTAAAAAGATCTATTCAATAGTCTCATTAGTTTGACTCTAGTTGGTGTCGTTAAGGTGAAGTCACCTTGAATTTTTTAAATGGAACACCCTATTTTTTATTGCATATTCTTATAGTTCTTCTCAATATCTTTTCAAAGCACTATAATTTTATTCATTTTGGGTCAGCCGTTTCAAAGTTATTGAGTATTTTACAGTAAGAAGTAATAAACACCCGAAGACGATTCGGAATATAATCCAGCCAACTAAGATAAGATCGAAGGATGATCCAGCCAGGGTCAAACTATTGAGACTATTGAATAGACCTTTTTAAATCCTACAACTTTTATTTGAAACATTTTTCTGTAAAACTTATATTTTTTTATTATGACCTTGAATAAGTTCTCGCTGATTTTTCGTGAAAATTAATGCTTTATTTAAAAAAAGTTGTAAAAAACATGTTACTGAAAGTATTGTCGCTAGCCACTACTTTTTCCCATCTTTCTGGCAGCATTTGAATTTCACGTCGGAAAAACGACACGTCTTTTGAGGCTATCCAAGAGTCGACCCATTTTTTAGCATCTTCATAAGAATGGAAGTGCTCAGCCAAGCCATGTGCCATCGATCGGAACAAGTGATAATCGGAAAGGGCAATGTCTGGTGAATACGGCGGGTAGGACTTCTCATTTAAACGTTTCCAAGTAGGTTTTCACCAGTTGTGCAACATGTGGCCGAGCGTTGTCATGTTGCAAAATCACTTTGACGTGTCTCTGCTCGTATAGCGGCCGTTTTTCCTTCAATGCTCGGCTCAAACACATCAATTGTAGTCGATAGCGATCTCCCGTAATGGTTTCGTTCGGTTTGAGCAGCTCATAATAAACTGCATCCAGCTGATCCCACCAAATGCAGAGCAGAAGCTTTGAATCATGGATATTCGGCTTTGCCGACGATGTTAATGCATGGCCGGGCTTACCCCACGATCTTTTACGCTTAGGGTCGTAGTGTATCCACTTTTTATCGCCAGTCACAATACGATGCAAAAAACCTTTCCGTTTTTGCCGTTGAAGCAGCTGTTCACACGTGAAAAGACGCCGTTCGACGTCTCTCGGCTTCAACTCGTACGGCCAATGTCCTTGTTTTTGAATCATTCCTAATATTTTCAAACGTTTCGAAACTGTTGTGTGATCAACTCCTAATGATTCTGCAAGTTCAGCTAGCGTCTGACATGAGTCTTCATCAAATAATGCCTCCAATTCTTCGTCTTCAAACTTTTTCAGTGCGCCAGAGCGTTCTTTATCTTCAACATCAAAATCATTACTTTTGAAGCATCTAAACCAATCTCTGCATGTTGTTTCAGAGCATGGTCGCCGTAAGTCTCAACAAGAATTCTGTGTGCTGCAGATTTTTTTTTAATAAAGTAGTGCAGTAAAATTCCCCGCAAATACTCTTTTTTTTGGACGAACCTCGACATGTTTAACACTAAGAAAAAAAAAGTTGTTTACACTTCGGCGAAATGACATACACTGAATTTCAAGCTTGCTTACATGTATAGCACTTCCTTATAGATGCGTTGCCATCTTAAACTATTTTTTTTTGTTCCATAATATGAAGAGGGCGCTGGGATATCTCATGCGCTTACAGATCTTGTGAAAGTATATACAGGCGAGTTTTTTAATTCATCGATGAATCCATCGCATGATGCGTAAATACACCGAAACATTGCATTTGCGCATCATGCGATGGATTCATCAATGAATTAAAAAACTCGACCTACATAGTTTAAGGCACATCAATGGAGGGAAACTTGAACATGTGATTGAGCAGTAAGAGAACGCGATCATAATTGCCCTCATCGCATACGCAAATAACGTTAACTGAAACACAAACATTTATCCTAAACTAAAATACGATATAAAAGTAAAAGTGCAGAGATGTAATGCTTTGTCGAAAAACTGAAAGCATAATAGACTATAGAAATACCGTATGTACCAGAGGGTGACACTTCATTATCACAGATCGATAAGTACATTTTAAGAAAATAAACTACAAGACCATCTTAAACTACATGCACGCAGTTCTAGTAACGCCATCTGTTGGAAAACAGCGAGAACTTATTCAAGGTCCTGATAGATTTTTCAGGGTTTCCATACTGTTTTCTCACTTTGTATAACAAAGTAACAGTTACGTAATATACCATATGATTGAGCTAACATTGTAATGTCAATGATGCTTTGTTTACTGTGTGTACTTCTTTATTATTTACAAAATTTATTATAAATTAAAATATTAAATATTAAAAAGAAATAATAAAAAGAAATTTTATCCAGTGAAATGGTGAGATAAAGAATATAATGAAATAGTAAAAGAAAGAAAAAGAATTTTAACTTATTAACGCCTAAATGTGCTGAAATTTACGGTAATTTGAGCCATTAATTTTTCTACGAAAATGAGATCTGTTGTTTATAAAGAGTAGCATTCTTATCAATTTCGATGTCGCTCTATCGAATAGCGTTGAGAAAATTAAAAAAAAATCGCAATTTATTTTTTGCAAAATTTTTGCAAGACAATATTAAAAAACGCATGTTTTTAGGGCTAATTTTTTCTTTTTCCGCTATTTTTTTATAAAAATGTGTTCGTATCCTATGTAATTAACATAATACACTATGTAATTTTGACCCTAAAACGATTTCGATAACCAAATATAAATAAAAAATTCGAATTAAACGCTTCAAATTGACCATCATTTTGATATCGCCATGTTTGTTGAACAAAATACCTATGGCATATTTTTTAAGTTAAAATGGCGAAAACACGTTTTAGACACTTTCCCGAGCGATACGAATACGTTTTTATAAAGAAAATAGCGGAAGAAGAAAAAAATTACCCCTAAAAACATGCGTTTTTTTATTATATTTAATAAAATTTTGCATAAATTGAGATTTTTTTTTTATTTTCTCAACGCTATTCGATAGAACGACATTGAAATTAGTGGAATAGTATTCTTTATATACAACAGATCTCATTTCCGTAATAAAATAAATGGCTCAAATCAACATAAAATTTCAACACATTTGGACGTTAATGGATTAAAGAAATTGTGGAAGATAAGGAGTAGGGAAAAAATATAAAAAAATATCAAGAGACGAGAATTGAAACAAGAAAATTTTTGAAGAGGAAGAAAAAAGAAAGATTTATAGAATTTTCATTAAAAGAATTAATAAGAATAGAGGGTTAAAATATGTTTGGCAAAAGATGAATGTGTTAGGAAGAGGAGATAATATAGTCCCAGCAAACATAGAATATAACTATTATATAACATAGAAGTAACACGTAATATAACGGATGTTATACGTTTAATTATACGTTATTAATGTTAAAGTTACATAATTTTCTTTTATAACTGCAATCTAACTATATTTTAGAATTGTTATAATTCTCTACTATTTATAGGTTATAATTGTGTAACACCAACATGATTATAATATAACAGGTTATATAACAAGCGTTTATTTGCATTACATCTATGTTATATAGTATTCTTATATCTAAGGATCGGATCGGTCACTAGATGGCTTCCATTTTCTCGTGTCTTTCTCGTACGTAAAATATGATGCATTAATATATACGTACGTTTCGCAGCGGTCGGCGAAGAAAATGGAAGAACGCACACGTACACGGACGCACACACGGAGCTACTCATTTCAGTATGCCAAACGGCCCACCTCTCTGACCTATAAGATAGGCCCGCGAGCAATCATCCATTTTCTTCGCCGGCCGCGGCGAGCCGTATGTCCCGCCTGCCATGTCGCCGCGCTCTGATATGCTTAACTATTTTAATTAATATTTCGAAATTTTACGTGGTTGTTTGAAAAATGGCCTATATAATTTTTATCCACTTTTATGTGTTCTACTTATATTTTTCTTTTGGTCCGTCTTGCGCGGGACACCCTGTATATATATATGTATATATCACACACACACACACACGCGTGCGCGCGCGCACACACACACACACACACACACACACTCGAACGCATAAAATATGAAATAATTATATCTCGCGTGTTTATGCAACACTAAAATTAAAAATACTTTACTTCGACAACCTATACAAGCGCTGTATTGTTGCAGTATTCTATATTGATTCAATATTCTATATTGAAAAAAATCTAATATTTTTTTTTTCAAGAGCAGCTATTAAGAAGCATTTGTCAAAGCCTCTTGAAAACCCTTCCCCAACATCTCCTTTTATATTACAGTAATTTCCTTGCTAATAAGAAAAAATGCATGAACGTTTGAGTGAGCGAAACAGTCGTCGGGACACCGCGTATTGCTCACGTATAGACAAGACAGTGTGAGTCAAGCGTTTTCTTAGTATGTGTCACATGTATTTTAGGACGGCATTTCTGTCCACGACGTCTTATAATGCTATCTCTCTCGCTTTTACGTCTGCGATAGAGGATGGAAGATCGCCGCGACTCCCACCACTATTCCCTCTCCAAGCGTTCGACGATCGCTTACCGCTAGCCGCCTCCACCACTCCGTGCTGCTCATGGTTCATCACAAGCAGCAGTGTGTGAGTGACGCATCATCGTGTGCGAGTCACACGGATATACGGCTTTAACGCCGGTGCGTGTACAGAAAGATGGAAATGAATAAATAAAAATAGCTCCAATAGCATAAAATGTCTGAGGACATGCTGGGATATTAGATGTCTAAAGTAGCTCTAGGATGATTCTGGAATATCTTGTGTTATTTGAGAGCTAATTAATTTAGAATAACAAGATATTTTTATGCTATCTTTACTAAAAATACAAAAACCTTTATACGAGATATATAATTATAATATTTTAAGGAGCATACTTTTATAAATTAATTGATAGCTTGTAATCTCTGCGTACAATTAAATACCTATAATTACTTGGAAATAATAATTTATATTCCATCTGTAAACATTTCAGCAATATATATAACAATATATATATATATAACAGCTATATAACATTTTAGTAACACGTTATATTTGTTACATAGCTGCAATATCGTTTGAATGGGAAATAATAAATAACGTATATGTTACATGTAACAAACATGTTATATTACACGTTGCATTCCGTTATATTACAACGATGTAACTTATTTATATTATTGTGTTTGCTGGGGTAGATTGTAGTATATGGAAGAATAAGAATAGAAAATAAAAATATTAGAGGGGAAGTAGAAAAAATAGGTAGAAAAGAATTTTCCATGCGTATTAAACATACAATAGTGCATCGAGGATTAAAAATTCTTTAATTTTGACATAAAATTCGAATTCCTTGATGTCGAAAACATAAGATTAGTAATCTTTTAAATTTAATAATATATTTCCAGCGTAGAAGTAAGGCGAGTTCCTTCTCGTGCGCCAAAAGTGCGCGACTTTTGGCGCGCGTGCCAAACAAATGGTTAAATATAACATAGAATAATTAATGTTACTATATTCTAATTCCTATTCTAATTTGTTTAACAAATGCATCTTTCTTTTAAATTATAAATTTTATATGCTCCTTTAAAAATATTGACTTGAATGTAAATTAATAACAATATATAAAATTAAATATATAATTCAAAGTAATAAGACTGTTTAAATTAAGGTAAAATATATGTAATATAAACTTCCCTTAATAAATGTATTGTTTTAAAATCTCTCTCTTTCTCCCCCCTCCCCCTCCTCCTCTCTCTCATTACATTCTAATGTAAATTAAAATTCTAGATGTAATCCCTTTTTATGATACTCATTTCACGTCTATATGAAGTTTATTCCGTATATCGGATATTTTTTGGACATTTCAGGAATAAAACTATGTCCACCAAATTCTTATATGGATATGTTATAGACATTCATGTTATAGGTGTTTGATGGACATAAAGTAGACATTTTATGGATATTCTCAATATCCTTGAAGGATATTTGTAAGATACTTTTCGGATATCTATGTACTAGCTGAATAGTAGGTAAATATTATAACAGAAAACTTTATTAGATATCATTCAAGTTTCTCCTATAAATAATATAATATCGCTATACATATATATATATATATATATATATATATATATATATATGTGCTTACATTTAGATAAACGTATAGTGTAACTTTGTTACAAAAAAACATATTTTAAAAATTCGAACGTATACAAAATTAAATAAACTATATATGTGTATATATATGTATATGTATATATATATATATATATATATATATATATATATATATATATATATTATAATCTGTTTTTTACGAAAATGTTGATTTATAGAAATGAATAATATACATTTAATTATACAAGTATTATACGTCGAATATATCCGTTTCTAATTATACATTTAGCACAAAGTACTTTAATAACTTGTAAGCAATTTGTGTAAAATACGTTTTCTTAATACTTTTATTTATATACACACACGCATGCATGCACGCATGCACGCACACACACACAGACATGTATTTCAAACTTATAGCAAGTCGCATGTTAATTTCTTTTTCCTTTACAAACGCTGTAACATGGAGCAATGCATTTCAAACTGTTTCTATTATCGCAGTAATAATAATTCTTGTGATAGTATAAGCGATATATTTCGTGCTAAAAATCGATTAAGTAGTTTTTAATTCAAAGCTGTAGATGTCAAAACAGCGACTCCTCTCTCATAAAAACTATGCGGTTCTTGACTAGGAGCGATATTTAAATCAACGGTAAATAATAGTTCAGTACGGGTGCTGTTCAAATAAACCGGTAAAGACAATTTGCCCTTTCTGATATCCTCTGTGGAGGATCGCACCCATCGCAACATCGTTACCGGCAAATCAGTCATAATAGTTGAAGTTAAATACAATTGATTATCCTTACACTGCGCGCCTTGTAGTTTCAAACCAGTAACGGCGAAGGAGCAATCGTCCGTAGCAATGTTATCGCCATCACCAATAGTTACGTTCAACTGTAATTCCTCAAGCGACCAACTATTAGCTTGCGCGATGCATTGTCTGGTCGCGGTAATATAAGCTTCGGGATTCAGTAAGCCACCGAGCCAAACTGGGAAACTCTGTGAATACCAAATAATTTTTTTATATTACAATAAGCAGAATTTCAACTATGATATACATAAATTAAATATGAATTAAACTGAAAGTTATATGGATTAAACAGAAATTTGGCCTATAATATTTTCAAATATTACAATACAAACAACTTATTTATAGACAAATATGAGCTAACGTGTCGCGATGACAATGTACACACACACACACACACCCATATATAAGTATTTTTAAAGAATTTTCTCTAAAATGTCTAACAGAGTTACAATTGCAATTAAGTGTTAGAAATTTCAAGACGCTCTAGACGACATTTTTCAAAACTATTCACATGGTAATCAGTGCGTATGTTGGCTTGTAATTGTCTATAAATTAACTTTTATTTTTGGATTTCTTTGGAGATTCCTGGAGCCATTTTTTTCTGTCTCTTTAAATTAAAAAATTTTTGGTATAGACAAGTTTAATAAAATAAAGTATCTATAACACAGTGAAATAAACAATTTTGGAAAAATGGAAAATCACCTTTATTTCTTTTGCTCCACCTTGAGATACTAAACGCGAAACTTCTTGCAACTGCGAAACTCTATGACTAAAATCTGTGATCCATTGTATAACTGTACAACCTCTTGGTACAGTATATCTCCTCCAACCACCAGGCAAAATACCCTTTACTAATTCGGATAGCATTGTTCTATGGTAGTTAGTCTGTTTCTTCTCGCCCTGTCAAAGATAAAATGTTATTATTTCGAGTTAAACCGATTGAACCGGTTTTATTTTGTATTTGAGAAAAGTATAATGTAAATACTTGACAAATTAATACGACATCTTCCAGATCGTGTATGACGTCTTGAAGTAATTTTGCTCCGCTATTAACTTCTCTCTCAAAGTATCTATACAAAGGATCTTTAATATTCTCTACTGTTCTCTTTAAAGTCGGTAGATTCTTTGGAAGTAACTGCAACCAAGTCGAGGCCGAATTGTGTAGTGTTCTCATCCATGAAGGTCGACCGTCCGCTTCGGCTTCCCTTGGTGTATCCAAGGATTCTTCGTTCGAATACGCCAATTCGTCTTCATCCTCCAGTTGTTGCATTTTGAGAAGCTTCGAAACCAGATCGGTTCCTCTCGTGGTCAAGAGCACTTTCTCCGCGTTATTCGGTAAACCAAGCCAAGAAGGCGTCTGTCTGTCCGAGAGAGACTCAATCCACTTCAAGAAATGATCTCGTCTAGTACCATCTGGCATCGTAATGTGCCTTTGATTGCTTTGCGCACCATCAATGTTGGCAACTAGAGCGAAATCAGCTTCAAACGATCGCGGTGTGAAGAGTTTGCGCAAGAAAGATGCCAGAAGACGTTGATCGAAATCATTATCGATCTTACCACCGTAAATACATTGAGAGAGCAGAGTTACTAGAGCATCCCAAGGTACTTTCTCGGGCGGTAGATTTGTCCTACCCATAGCCGTAGCTTCGATCCAAGTGTCCAAGGTGTCGCAAGCGACTCTCAAGTCGCTCTCATTGAATTCGTAATGTTTGGCCCAGCCTAATGGCGCATAACGCAACCGTTCTTGCACAATTGCGTGGAACCATGCGAGCAAAAAGTAGAGACGAGCTCTTTCGTTAGGCGCCCGCATCATTCTTGAAGCAGGTACAGTGCTGAACGTACGTAATAAATTCGCTCGTATACCAGGAGGCGGTTCAAATACAAAGATTCTACCAGCTCGAAGTAGATTTACCGGCACTTTAGGATTAATTTCCATCGTTAAGAACAAACGAAAACTAGTGTGCGGCTGCAAACTGTGTAATTTCTTTTCTAACTGTACCAACCACTGTGGTGCAAGATGCACGTTCTTCAGCAGTACCCATCTACCGGCTTTCACGGCCATATTTATAGCTCGGTCGGCCTGATTGAACCCTTCCGCCGATCCAATAGCAATGCTAGCTATTTGTTTGCTCAATTCCGCGGCTAAGTCATCCACTCTACCGGAAGCGTCGAAACCTGGCACTGAGCAAAGTAAAGCCGGTACGGTTGCCTTCAGTTGGTTCTCGACGACAGATGCGAAGTCGAGCTCTGCTTCCGCGTTTGGCATAAAAGACTCGCCGAAAGCAGAAGTCATTACTAAAGACGCAGCCGCGATTACACGATCCGGTCGGAACGCTTGTATCACTAGTAATTCATGCATTGCCGTTCCCGTCGGTGATGACGGTTTTTCCTCGTCCCAAAGTTTCGGCACGCACGTTTCAGGTGTGGGTGATTGCAACCATGCTCCAAATTCTGCATTTTCTTGTATCTTCTCCGTGAGTTTCTTAAAAGCTGGTAATCTTATGCTTAAGCGCATCATCGCTTCCTGTTGTTCTGAACTAAGATTGGGCACCGGTGGGCCACGAATGTTAAGAACACCTTCTTTTCCGCGTAGGAAGAACGTAAATTCACTGTCGTAAGTAGATTCCGTCGGTATGCCCTTCAAATGGATGCGACAGAGCAAGAGAGCAAATGTTAATCGGTCCGTATGGAGCATTCCTCGAGCAACTCGTTCGTAACAAACAGAGAATAAGTCGCGCGTAATTAGCGAAAGTCTCTGAGTATAGTCCGATAAACCGGACAATTTCGGATTCTGTGACAACACGGATGTGAAAATGTCTAGGAACATCTTCAACGAGTACTGATACAAAAAGTGTACTTGGTTAAGACTGTCCATCGTAAAGTACATATTGGAACACGCCTGAGACAGAGGCATATATTGCTGGGAAACTGTCTCAATCTCTGCTATGACTTTATCCGTCTCCTCCACTTTCTTGCTAATATCAGCGGCTTCTTGTTTCAAGGTCTCAAGAGTAGTGATCACAGAATCGTCATCGAGAATCTTGCCTTTGGCGTCGTTCAACGCTTGCAACAGAGATTTCTCAAGTTGCCGCAATCTCAGATGGAACTCTCCTTGAAGTTTCAATAGATCAGACCTCTTCTCGTCAATGTCCGGACGTTCGGCTTTTAGCACTTGATTCAAACATTGACTTTGCAATGAACTCCTAGTAACGGTGAAGTTTACGAACGTCACGCGCGAGCAAATGTCTGGTGGGAATTCTACCGTTGGGTCTCTCGTCGACAAGAAGATAACAAAAGATGGTGAAAGATCTATGTCTTGATCGCCGAGCGTAATCAATACACGTCCGCCGGTTCGTCTAAGTTCTCTGTTCAACACGGGATTCAGTATAGGATCATAATTCTCCACATCTTGTACTAACAAAGGATTACCGAAACGTAGAGCACTTTCGAGATTTTTCCTGAACGAATCGTCTAAAAAGCTAGTCTTCGTAATCTTTCGGTCCTTAAATTCATTCATGATAAATTCCGTCGCTTGACCGGATGGGTCAATAATCAACGGGTATCTGTTAAAACGTTTCAACATGATGGCATTTTCGGTGCATAGGTCATCAGTAGGTAACGCATTTGCTTGCCATCTTAAACGTTCATCCGGATTAGAAAGATATTCCGTTCTCGCAATATCAGCTCTGAATTGTAAATTGGCATGTTGCAGATGTTGACACCATGTGCTAAAGAGATTTTGGCGATACTAAAATAAAATAAGCTTTATTGTAAATCGATTCATCATTTTAAACAAGATATTATAAATTATTATAACTTACATGTTGATCGAAATAACCAGCATAAGCCAAGAAAGCAGAAGACAGCAAAACGTCTCCGATTATTGTAGACATCTGACTCTTAAACGTTTCGCTCGTTGCTTCCCATCTTTCTCTTTCTATCACCAAAGACTTCAATAAAGCAATCGATCTATCCACCTTGGCTTGCACGCTCTCCAGATCGGCTTTGATGGCTTGCGCTTGCGAGATGAGTTGAGCATATTCTTCCTTATATGATGCTATGCTCTGCTCTAGTTGAGCTATCAAATCCTTCACCTCTTCGCCCTTCAGTTTATTAGTTTCTGCTTGTCGTTCCAGAGAATGAAGTTCATCGCGTAGCGGTTCGACTCGTTTCAACATATCTGCATATTCAATCTGAAATGACATTATTTTATATTTTATTCTAAGCAATAATATAAATCAATACTCAGAATTACATGAATTTTCTAAGCGATTTTCGAAGACTATACTTGCTCTCCTTGCCGCTCCCACTCACCTATCCAGGTAGCAAGGTGACGTCTTTAGACGTCACTTTGCTACCTGGGTAGGAGAGAGCCATGCAACTGACGATCGCGGTTTAGAACTAATGATTAGCTTTAGAAGTTTGAATCTCATCATATTTGAGGAACTTTTCAAATGCTAAAAAGATCTGATTAAAACTAATTTCTTATGCGTAATTTGAATTAATTATTATATAATCGAGATATAATATTATATATAGATTGAAAATTATAATTATAATATGATAGATTTATACATTATTTATGAAATACTATTGATAACATGTTCTTTTTTTAAGAATTAATTATTCACACTTCTGAGGTTATATATGTAAACGTCGCGAGCGTATCAATTGCGTAGCTCGCCAAGTAACGGGAGCGACAAGAAGGAAAGAATAAGAATTGTCTTCGGAAATTGTCCTGTAAGTTCAAATAATTGCAAACATTGATTGTAAGTAATATACAAGATAGATAATAATAGATAATAATATACAAGATAAATCACTTTAAATAAAGCGATCAAATATATCTAAAAATTTAAGATTTATAAAATATTTTTAAAAAATAAAACTTGATGTGAGTGTCGAAAGTGACAATATTTTATAATACTTATTAATAAGTACTTTTTTGTGATATTAATAAATACTTTTAAAAATTTTTAAAAACATTTCAAGATCAAGTTAATTTTTTAACAAGAAATTATATATATTTTTTATTGTAACATCTTATTCTATGTTTCAATGTTTACCACTTTTATATAAAAGTATGTTAAATATACACATATACAAAAATAAATAAAGCAAAAATATGTTTTCTTTAACATTTTCTCTAAATTTTGTGTGTTGACAAAAATTTTTCATAAAATTTCAACTTTTAATTATTTCATTAAAATAGTCTATCTTGTACACATCTCTTGTGCGAATTATTTTAAATAAATATTAAAATAAATACCTGTGCTATAGCCCATTTTACCATAGGGCCGCAAGCCAAACTAGCTCGATTCACTTTTTCAAAATTGTAATCAGGGTTGCTCAAATAGCGGCTTTTCATTTTTTCTCTCACCTCATCGCTAAATAAAATTTGTATAATTTTTTTATGTTAAAAGAAATTAACTTATCAATTCTAGTTTTTTTATACCATCTTTGTTATATTACGATAAACTTTCATGCAATAATTTTACCATACACTATTAATCTTGATTAGAATGTTACATTTATATACACATTATTATCAACGAATATAAAATTTAAGCACAATTCAATGTTAGTGACGAATTTAATCAACTATTATTATATAATAAAAATAATAGTAATATTTCTTAATTTTTGTTATTTAAATTTGTTAATATATACATTAAAATATTTCAAAGTTTTTATTTTAAAATTTCTTAACAAATTAAGCACAAATAATTTGTGAAGAATATATTATTATATATTGATTAAATGATAATAAAAAAGCGTATATATATACATAGTACTGCTATGTACTTGTGTACTTTTTAGTACTTTTAATAGTACATATAAAAAATCATCTTTTGTTTTTACGCGCTAAGGTATATTTAATTTTCAACACAAAAAAAAGATAAGATCAGCAAACACGTGAATGCAAAATACTTAAAAATTATTACAAATTTGTAAGATAATGTATTTTAATCGTCGATTCAATGTGATATTATCATATGCATCAACAAAAATATATTGCATCATATATAAATATTTAAATTTGTGACAACTGATTTCTCGATATTACAGCGTAAAACTATATTAATAATGAATGCATGCTTACGTAATGTCCTCAGTACTGAAATTAGAGACAATAGTATTGATAAAATTGTCCCTCATGATGACCGCGCGGATAGATTTCCAGTCACTAGCATTTTCGCCGAGCAATAAGCAGATGGACTCCAACGCGACTTTCACAATCGCCGGCGGGTTTGCCATAGAGCGAACCTCAACCAAATGTTGTTTCTTTATCGATTTTACCGCTATACAAACAATTATAGGCCATTATATAGTATAATAAAGAGATGTGCAGGCAAAGTTATGATGATGTTACCGCGCAAGAAATATAATAATACAGGTTGGGGAAGCCTTCGGTTAACTTATTAGAATTTCGGGAGAGGCGAGTAATATATATTATATATATATATATATATATATATATATATATATATATATATATATATATATATATATATATATATTTTT
>NW_022639451.1:7642891-7663117 GCF_010583005.1 Odontomachus brunneus
CTCTCGAGATGTGCTATAAGAATATGCAATGAAAAATGGGGTGTTCCATTTAAAAAAATTAATGTGACCTTGACCTGACCTTCGCTACGCAACCCAAGGTCAAACTGATGTGATCAGTAAATACATCTTTTTAAACGCCACAACTTTTATCTGAAACATTTTTTTCTAAAATGCTTAGTTTTCGAGATATTTCACCGGTCCGGGACTTTTTGAACACCCTGTATATATATATATATATATATATATATATATATATATATATATATATATATCACGTCTCATTTTTACATAAATAATCTATTGAAAATCACGTGACAAAAATAAAAATCCTGTTTAAATATCATTTTACGTTCTCCATGCAGCTGTAAGAATATAATAACATAAATATATATGCTGAAATTAATGAACAATTGTTAAGTGAAATATAGAACACATATCAAGCTATTTCAACACATATCAACAGTAGCTTGTGTTTTGTATTAGAACCCACACGAGCGAAGAACGTTGAATATTCAGCAGTATCCATTTTCTTACATGATGTTCTCCGTATTAAAGTTGACGATAGTTGGAATAAAGCTGTCCTTCATTATAATGGTACGAATCTGTTTCCAATCTATGGCGTTCTCCTCGAGTAATAGGCAAATAGACTCTAATGCCAATTTTACGATAGCAGGGGGATTCGCCATAGATCGAATCTCAACGAGATATTGTCGTTTAATTCCCTTCACAGCTACACTCATTGAAAACGTTTCAATGCAAGCACGTCACGTAGATCAAGATTATAATATATCATGATTTCGAAATAAAAATAATTTGAACCGCAAACATATGTATGACGTGGTCTTTCCGTTTTTTTTTTTTTTTTTAATATAATTATATTGAAATATGAAGCATATAACTCGATATATGATATCTTCGAATATAATTAATATAATAAATATAATTTTCTTAAAAATGTATGACATGAAATGTAATATTTAATATTATAAAATTTTTCTCATAAAATTTTACAATTAATAGGCTTAAAAATATACATGGGGAGATCAATATCATAATACAATAAAAAATTTTTTGTTAAATACATACCATTTTGGGCATCAATAACAGCTGGCTCAACTTGAGCAAGATCGGCCATAACATCGTCTCTCTTTTCATTAATAGCCACCGTTTGCATACGCAATTGCTGCTGAATTTCTTGACTTTGTACCTTCTTCTTTTCTGCTTCCTGTTGATCTTTAACCATTTGCCTTAATTTTGCATTGGCAGCTTCGTTCTTAGCTTGCAATTCCTAAAAAAAAAAAAAAAAAAAAAAATAGAATATGTAACAAATTCCAGTTGTATTTAATACAACATTTTTTTACATTGTAGTAATTGTTATACACAGAAGAATATATACTGCATTCAAATAAATGTTAATTGTTTCAAGTATATTTTTCACTGCTTTATATATCAACATATCTACCATAAGTTCACTATAAACACTAAAAATTATTCAAAAGACACTCTGAGTCCTAGTAGGTTTAGCATTTTAATTAAAAATATTAAATTAAAACAACAATTCAATTTTCTTACTTACATATAAAGACTATCAATTTTTTTTATTTTAGGCGTTCTATTAAAATAATGCATGACATCTATTATGTTCTTAAATACTAAAAAAATGTTTGTTATTTATTAAAAATTAAATTGCCTTACCTGAGATTTTACAGCTAAACTCTTCTGCATTTCTTCCACTTGTTCTACTGTTTCAGCGATTTTACTCAAACCGACGTTCAAATGCAACTGTTGTTCTTCCAAGTCACTTCTTTTTTCCTGATACAGCTTCACAAAGTGATTAATGAAGTCTAAATAATGGCGCGGCGTGATGGCCATGGTTCTGGCACCTCTTTTTGCCAATCGCGTGTTTGCTTTATGTAACGTCTGATGAACGTATACACACGCATTTATAACAGCATCTCTGTGTGACGGTTGCGATGGAATCAAAGAACACACAGACGGGAAAAAGTCCGGACATTTCCACATGGGTCTCTCTAAATCGACGCGATTAGTAAACTCTTTGCCAACTTGGAACAACGCGTTGTCGGACCAATCACCAAACCAATTCAGTACGCATCTGTTAAATAACGCTGGTGACGTTGCCGCGCGATCCTTCAGGCCGTCCGTACTCGGATTCATTGTAAATACAACGTGTAGATTTTTCATAACTTGGCCGGTGAACCATTTATACAATTCTTCATTAGAATCTAACATTAGGCCTTCTCGTTGAGCACCCTCCTTGCATTGCGTCATAAGCGTCGTATACTCATCACCCTCGAATAATCCAGGTACTTCTCCATTGGCGAGCAATGTGTTCATACGTTCAAGGAAACCAGAATCCAATACATTAGATTCGTCAAGAATAAAAGCTATCTTTTCATCTTTACAACCGGATCGCCTCAATACTTGACGCAAATCTTCGTCGAAATCCTCACCAGTATATTTATTGTGCACCTTTCGGATAGATGAAAATTAATAAAAAAATATGTTCATCTAGTGTTAGATATCATGTTACGATATAAAGTGACAGAGAAATACCTTAATTTGGAAGATAGACAAACCGTTCATCCATGCAACGAATCTCGACAGAGTTGTCTTTCCAGCACCAGAGACACCGATGAGCAACAAGTGTCCCTGAGGCTGTCGGAAAATTCTGTCAATCCGTAGAACATGTTCGAGAACTTCGTCAAAAAGTACCAACGGCACATCTAATTCTTCCTCATAAAATACTTTCAATCTTGCCCGAACGTAGTCTCTTAATTCTTGTCTATTTACTGGAACATAATCTTTCGATAGCCAATTACTGTATAAGATTGGTCTAGCTAATGCTTTTTCTCTATCGACTGACATAAAGTGTTTCAGCGCTACTGTGTCTATGTTCTTGTTCGTCCAAGCTCTTTCGGAATCTTCTACCAATCTATCCTGGAACAGACGAAGAGCCTCGTGGGCCCACAAACGCACCAAACCTTCTACGGAGAGATTATCTAACGGTCTAATGGCTTCACAAATGCCGCGCACCCAACGTGTCATTTCTCGTGGAGAGTACACGTAATGTGGTTGCATATCTTGGGTAAATCTCTCCTGAGAGGCTAAGTAAAACTCCACCATTGCGTTCGTCAACGGCTCCGCATAACCCCTTAGGGAAGGTGTTAATCTGCAATTTTATAGATTCTCTCTAGAGTTACTTAACATATAATCATAAAGTTGAGCTACAAATTAAAAGAGCCGAAAAAAGGAAAAAAGAAAAAGAGAAGAGAGTGTATGTTTGAAGTACGAGTGAGAATTCATACCTTAACAGAAAAGTAGAAGTCAATCATAACACGCGCTAGTAAAAAAGCTGTCGACTGTAGACTACCATCAGCGCGAGTGCTTTCTATTTTTCTTTTTTTTTTTTTTGTCAAGGTATGAATTTTCCCATATAATAGATATTTCGATCAGCAAATATAAATATGATAAAAGCTTTGTAAATAACAAGCTTACCTAAGCATAGCACGCGTGAATGTGCCATAAATTTGCTTCAAAGAGGTTTCTCCAGGATAATCGACATAAATGACAGGCACATGTCGCAGGAATCTATGACTAAGGGGTTTCCTGCCGGGATCTGTGGGTGGATTACATGCACCAACAAATTGAATTCTCTCCAATGTGACCCATGCCTGATCGCTTGTTCTGTAGAATCCCCTATGTTCTACTAATTGTCTCAAAAAGGAGATTACACGTTGTGTTCCATAGTTATCCATGTCAGGCAAATTGATTTCATCACAGAATAAAACTAGCCATTTGCCCAACTGTACTGGGGAAAGTACGACACCATTAGGTGTTTTACGATATTCGCAATAATGATCAAACGTTTTAAGCAACAATTCAGGTGTCGTTGCAGAAGAAAAGTTAAGTCCAACAACTTCCATATCTGGTAACGCTCGCAGAGCGGAAAATAGTGTCATAGTTTTGCCGGAACCAGGTGGTCCACAGAGTACTATAAACACAAACAATTTTAAATACATACGTATAGATATTAATGTGTGTTTACTCGCTAAAAGTAACATTAATTATTTACCCAAAGGTTTATGTTCGGCTAACCAAGTATACAATAAACTTTCGTGTCTCACAGTGTCCAAAGTTGGTACAACAATATCTGGACTAGCTACTTTGTGGGTCTCCACTTCGATTTGAGGAACTTTGTTACTCCAAGGTAACCATTCGCCGTGTATGTTTACTTCAAAGTCTATAATTGGTATGTTATTTTGAGATGGTAAAGGTACAGTTGTAATAGATCGTATAAAATCACCCAAGTCAGATCTAACTTTTAATTTAGCGTCTCCTGCAAAGCTCCATAAGAGCGCATAAACCAAGCATTTGGGCATGTAACGTTCCAACTGTTCACTTGGCAAAGGAAAGTCGGTGTGAGAGTGATTGTATTGCAATACATTGCGAACAGCTTGATTTAACATGGAAAACAAGGAACTGAGAGCTCGTAAACGTGTGAAATCCATTATATGTTCTTGTTTCATGGCGTATTCCAAACATCTTACTACTAAACCATCGGGTGCGAAATAACTCTGCATGATACTAGCGACTTCTCTCTGCACGGCTAATGCGGGCGATATAGTATCTTCTTTTTCTGCAGTTTTCTTGCCGAGATTATCCTCTTCTCCATCCTCCAATGGAATATTCCGTAAACGTAACATGTAGTTTTCGAATATCATTTCCGTTGACAACACATCCTCCGAGAACCAAACCATACCGCAGCGCGACACGGTAGCTAAGGTAGCGTATTTTAAATCTTGTACTTCAAACATAACTCTTACGTTCGGCGGTAAGCTCAAACGTTCACCATTAGGTAAAGTAAGAAGTTTATTGTCATCCAATACCGAGTTTAAGTTCTCGACCCATTCTGGATCGACATCACCATCAAATATAATCCATTGTCGTTTGTTGATTTCTCCTCTGACGTTATCGATTATCTTCCTCAATATATGCGTGAAGAGACCATCCGTCCACTCGCGTGTATTTGGATCTAGTACGCCGTATAATGTTTCTTTACTGATTGCTTTAGGATCGATTACGTGAGCAACACCTTCCACGCCTTCGAATCGCTCTAACGCTTTGAGCAGCACTTTCCACGCCATGGTTTTGCCAGACCCACTTGGACCGACCATCATTAAGCCATGATTTAAATTACAGATTTGATACAATTGAAGCACCTAGACAAATAACGAAATAAATAAGAGATAGCAAAAAACTATCGATCAGAGACTTGACGAAAGGAAAATAGGACCGAAAAAAATTACCAAAGGGACACACACGAACGAAGGAACTTAATTTTTTCTCAACAATTATGAATGAACATTAATTGTGATGGTGAATCATTCATGAAGATACAGAGTTGAAATATAATATATAACAACGAGACATGAATATATCTGATCATATCAATCTCACCTTTTCTACCCACGTCTCACCGACTGATTCCTTAGTGCGCATAAACAATATGAAAATTAAGTCTTTAGCATTGTTAAATAATATTTATATATATATATAAAATTTATATATATATATATATAAGTTAAAATTTATATATATATATATAAAATTTAGTTAATACATATCTCGTGAAGTTATTAAAGTGTATAAAAAGATGATTAGTGTCAATTAATAAATCATATGAACACATTTAGAAAAATGTGCTATTAAGGAAATATATTACCTTCTCTTGCCAGGCACCTCCCTGCTCATCTCCTTCGCCGCATACCAGGTATTCTTCGGCGCATACTTTCCTAATTTGGTCTTTCAATCCTAGAATGAGACATATAAGTATAAGAAAAGTTCTTTCAATCCTAGAATGAGACACATAAATATAAAAAAAGATATTACCTAAAAATTGGTACATTTTTTCGGTAATTTTTTTGTAAATTTCTTATTAATATAATAATATTTTACCTTTCATTTCCGCGCGTGTGTAATTTACATTAGGGAATACATCGCTAAGCAAACTGAACAACAATGGAATATCCTCAGCAACTAATTTTGGAACCATCGTTTCACATACAGATTGAATAAGAATCTCTTGTTCGGGTAGATTTTCTGCGATAGAGGCTTCATCGATATTGGTTTCACCACGACCTTGCATACCCTCTTTAATTTTCTGTATGCGATCACGTTTCACATTCCCGGCAGATATCAACACAGATTTCAAGGCACGTAACCCAAAATCGTAATGCGATTGATTAGAAAGTTGTTCGTCGCAAAGCCTAAACAAAAAGCATAAGATAATTTATTGCAACGATAACAAAATTTACAAAACTACACAAAAAATATGTATTTGAATACATACTTGAAGAATGGAACAATTTTACACGCTAACTTTTCTGCGGATCGGAATCCTTGACTAAAAAGCATTACTTCAGCAATGAGTTGACGATCGGGTGTGGTCATAGCAAGTGATCGGAAAAGTTTTTTGAGATTGTCTGGTAGATTGGAACGTCCAGCGTATCCAGGATTCATGGTAATAAAAATAGCCATGTCTGTAGAGACTTTCACTTGTTTTCCAACTAATTCAACACAAAGCATCCCCTCTTTCTTGCCTTCCATCTGGCTTTTAAGCGCCTCTTGAATTGTTTGTACTTGTTGAGAAACAGCGGATAACATACGTTCTTCCAAACGATTAAATTCATCGAAGCAACCCCATGCACCCACTTGACAAAGACCAACAAATATACGACCCATAGCCTGCAATAAATAACAATTATATAAAAATAATATGACGTAATTTATTTTGATTTTCGAAACTATCAAACGGATCTTTATATTTATACCTGAAAGTCGAATGTCTCGTCGCAATTAAATACTAATACGAATCTTCCAAGTTGATGTCCTAAAGCTTTTACAGATTCGGTTTTTCCTGTGCCAGCTGGTCCAAATGGAGATCCACCGAGCCGAGCCTCTAAAGCTTGTGTCATCGTTAAATAACATCTGTCAGTTAAAGGTGTTTGCACAAGTCTGTCCTGCACTCCTAAATATTCGAATCCATAAAAGAATTTAGCGTTTGCCATATGTATCGTAAGTTGTTGAAGCACTTCTGTTTGTCTAGGATCGAAGTAGAATCGCATTTCACACAACCACTCAAATGCCTTGGGATTTGAAACTTTATTAGCAATTAATCGTCTGGTGACGGTGCGTTTGTGTACAAACTCATTAATCAAATGTTCTAACTTCTTTCTCCTTAAAGGTGGCTGCTCTTGAAGAACAGAGTCAGCTAAAACATTCAATGTTCCTTCCACTTGTACTAAAACTCTTTCTAATGAATTTTTGCTTGGATCTGCTTGTGCTTCGTGAAGTGCCGCTTCTACGTCTTCCGACCACAAAATTTGCGCGGCTAGAACTATTATTTGAGCCTGATAATTATCACACCATGTCATAAATGCCTGCGGATTTATATTACCATCCTTGAATTGTTTAATATCTTGTACAGCTTTCGCAAGGCTTGAAGCAAGTGTCACACGCATTTCTTTCTCGACGAGTGTTAACCATTCATTAATCTTGGGATAATCAATTGTAGATACTGGACTCTGGAATATAACTTCTTCACCCTCACGTGATGCGATACCAGTAATAATAGTATTATCTTCATTCAACAGAATAGCGGCTACGCCAGCAAACATCTTTTTGAAATGTTTCTGCAGTCGTGCAATATTTTTGCTATTACCAATAATTTCTAATAAGTCTTCATCGCCAACGAAATAAAAGCGCGGGAAAGATGTTCGTTCTCTTTCTAAGTATTCGCCTAGTGCCTTCTGTATTTTACCGAGAAGATCGGCAAGACGTTCGAGCGCTCTTTGAACACCTGGGATGTTCAGAACGTCTGTGACCATAGGTGACTTAGATACTTTTTTCATTAGTCCTAAAAACTCAGAACTAATGCTTTGGAAACGTGACGTTTCTACTGGCAATAATGTTTTGATATCCGCACTGCCAGAGAAAATGCCTTCGAGGTAAACCCATCGTCGTTGTACATCTATCCATACATCGAACAAGGCATTGATTCTATTTAGCTTTTCTTCCCAAGTCAAAGCTTCTTCCTCAAATACTTTATAATATGGCGATAACTTCATAGCGGCCACTGAGTTGATGTGTTCTTTTACTTTATTAAACAAATCGTCCCAGCCACGTATCAACCTACATTTATTTTGGTAATTTATCAAATCTAATTCGTAAGTTTGCCAAGATTCGCGCACTTGCTTTAAAAATTCTTCGAGAGCCATTTCCCCTTGAGCCACCAGAATAATATCCTTAACTATACCTTCATTCTTTTGAAGATTTACATCCCAGACTTGGCCAAGAGTAAGTTCGCTCAATACCCAATTCACTCTAAGCTGCTTCGTCAACTGCTTCCAATGTCTTTCCTTGAGTGCATCCGATTTCAGTTCTACAATTAACATGTTCACTTTCGTATAACTTTGTAACATCTTCTTCACGTATTCGTACGACGAGTATTGCCTTAATCTGGCTGGAAGTTCTTTCAATTGCGCCATCATTGTATCTAATTGCTGACGTAATTTTCGTGGTTGTACGGAGAGCCAAGGTTTCTCACGCGTTTCGTCGATTTGAGCCCATATTTTTGATAATTCTGACCAAACTCCTCTCAAGTCTTGCAACTCTTCAAATACCACCTGCATTCTATCTTCACTAGTTGATATTCCACCTGGTTCTTGTAATTCTAACGCCTCTTTTGCTTTTGCAACATTATCCCTTTCTTCCTTAAGTCTAGCAAATTTACTCTCAAACAACTGCAGCTGTTGCAAGGCATCGTCTGGTCGCAAATGGCCTTCCACAGGTTTTCCCCTTTCCCAATCACTGAGAAAATCGGTAGTTCTTGTTTCAACCGCTTTATCCTCGGCGACAATTTTCATTTGTAAGGACGCAACTTGAGTTTGAATACTAGTATCTTTGCGTTTGATAATCTCATTGAATGCGCCCCACTCTCCTTCTATATTATCTACATGCAGCCAAGAAGAAGGAAATTGGAATCTCTGACGTTCAAGTATCCTTTGACCCTCGCGATATACATCAACCTGTTTTTCCCAAGCTTTCATTTTACGCTTTAGGGATTGAACATATGTTATAAAACCAACTGCATCAGATGTGCTAGCTGCTTCAATGGATTGTTGCTCGAGATCGCTCCTAGATTTCGATACTTGTGCATGAAAACTAGCCATTTCATTACCAAGAAGCGTCCCGAATTTACCCAAAGTTTCTTTATGCCACGAGTCATACTTTAGTGAAACTTTACTCTGCACCTTTGCAAAATCTATTATCATTGGTCCGAATTCACGTCTAGTATCGGAAGTATCGAAAGTAGTTCTTGTTTTTTTTATATCGTTGAGACATTTCATCCATAAATTAATATTTTCCCCTAATTTGCCGTAAAGATTGCCTGGTTGCAGATCCCAAAGAGCTTGGTAACGTAGCCATTGATCAACGTAATCAGCAACATCTTTCATTTTAGATTCAACTGCTTCATATGCTGCTTCCAGTGGTTGTTTACCAGAAGGTAACTTTGTAAGCAAGTTTCTATATGTCCCTGATTCGGGTTTATCTAAGCCAACTTGATATCTTGAACTTTGGAGACGGATTTGCGATGTAACAATTGCTTGCCATGCAAATAATTGTTGCATTATCTGAAATCGGGCGTCTTCAATGCTGGGGTAGAGATACATAGTTTGATTCGTAATTCGGACCTCATGAATCTGATTTTGAATCTTAGGATCGCCGCCAGGTTTATGCGTCGGCTGTACAGGAGCATCTGTATCCATACTTAAGTCTACCTCTTTTTTATGACCTGTTAGTGCATCAGTCCATGCTTTTATTCCAGCTTCTAATCTAGCAGCTAAATTTTTTTCCACTTCTTCATCGAGTCTTGCTACCCATATATGTAAGTTAGAGTAATTTTTCAAAGACAATTCATCTACTGACTTCTGGATCTTAGACAATATGTCGGCAAAAGTATTTGCAGAATAGGGACAAGTTTCAAGAGAACGAACGTCAACGTCTAGTTGTTCCTCTACAACCAAGAGATCTTCTACTCTTTCTTGAAAAGAAACCACGGCCTCGGAAAGACGTTGTACATATTGATCAAGTTTGTAGCTTTCCCAAACCAGTGCAATACCCTATAAATAGATAGATATATATGTATATGTGTGTGTGTGTGTGTGTGCACACACATACACACACGCGCGCACGCGCATGCACACACACACACACACACACACACACATATATATATATATACAGGGTTGGCAAAAAGTCCGGAAACGGTGAAATATCTCGAAAAGGATCATCTGTAGCGAAAAATATGTAAGTAGCAAAGTTGTAGGGCTTAATAAAATGTACCTAATGATGGCTAAAAATTTTTTGGAAAAAATAATCTTTAACAATGAAATGCATTTTCATTTTAATGTGAATTGTGGAAGACACGTATTTCCAACAGAACCGCGCAACTTGTCACACTATGTGCGAAATAAATGTGTTGTTGCAAGAGAAATTTCCTGGCCATACCATCTCACGCAATAGCGATCTGAAATCGTGCGATTTCTTTCTTTAGAGTTTTGTGAAATCTCGCATCTACCTCAATAAGTCAACAAATTCCTCAGCTAAAGGAGGAGACTCGACGCATTATTGCGGGAATTGAGTCGCAATGCAAAAATGTAATCGAAAATTTCGCCTAAAGAGCAAGAATGTGCAGAATCTTGGGAGAGAATTTGGCAGATATTGAGTTCCACACTTAATTGCAATGTATATATTCTACTACTTTATACTAAAATAAAAATATAAATATTTCTCGAATAAATTATGCCTTTTATTGAAAAGTTAAATTTTGTGCTTTTATTGGAATATTCTATATATACATATAGGCTACGTTCCGAAATTCATTGCCAGTGCTGAAATTCTATAGTATACGTCACATGAACTATAGATTTTCAGTACTGGCAATGAATTTCGGAACGCAGCCTATACGAGAGTTGTATGATAAGTACCCGTATTTAACGACTGACGGCGTCACTCACTCAAAGTCTGTATACCATCGTTTAACGCCATCTTCCGAACGACACCAGTCAAAATTTCAGACAGATTTATCGAGTAGTTTTGTTTTGATAACTGTTGAAAGTGGACAAGTTTATGTTTGTTTGCAACCATGGAAAAAGAGCAATCGGTCAGTGATTCAATTCCTTTTTTTGGATAGGAAAACGTGTGAGGAAATCAAAGTGAAATTGTATGCCGTTTATAAGGACCATGCACCTTTGATAACTACCATCAGATATTGGTTTAATTCAAGCGTGGCCGAACATCCATTTTTGATGAAGAGCGCCCAGGTCGTCCGATTGAAGTGACTACGGAGGATATGGTCAACAAAATCCATGATATCGTGTTAGCAGATCGCCGGGTGAAGATCAGAAAGATTGCTGACATTGTAAATATCTTAACTGAACGCGTACAAAATATCCTACACGAAAAATTAGGCATGAGAAAGCTATCGGTAAGATGGGTGCCGCGTTTGCTCACAGTGGAACAAAAACGGAATCGCATGACAACTTCGGAGTACTGTTTGAACATGTTTAAGTGCAATCCGAAAGAGTTTCTGCAGCGTTTGGTCACTGTTGACGAAACATGGATCCATTACTACACGTCAGAAACAAAAGAACAGTCAAAACAGTGGACTTCAGCGAATCTGTTCCAAAGAAGGCAAAAACAGCTCCATCGGCCGGAAAGATCATGGCCACCGATTTTTGGGATTCGCGAGGCATCATTTTCACCGACTATTTGGAGGAGGAAAGGACAATCACGGGGCAGTACTATGTTGATTTATTAGGCTGATTCGATGCTGAATTGAAGAGAAAACGGCCCCATTTGGCGAAGAAAAAAGTGCTTTTTCATTATGACAACGCACCAGCTCATTCGTCCGCAATTGCCACAGCAAAACTAGTCGAATTACGCTACGAATTGCATCTACTCTATTCTCCAGATTTAGCTCCCTGCGATTTCTATTTATTTCCAAACATGAAAAAATGTCTTGACGGAAAGCGGTTCACGTCAAACGAGGAAGTCATCGCCGAAACAGAAGCCTATTTTGCGGAGTTCGACAAATCAAATTTTTTAGATAGTATAAAAACGTTGGAATATCGCTGGATTAAGTGTAACGAGCTGAAAGGAGATGTTGAAAAATAAGTAAAAAAAATTTTTTTAAATGCGTTTCCTTCCCTAACATGGATACTTATCATATACCCTCGTATATAGCCCAGTTCGGACAATGCACGATGCATTATTTGCCCCAAAACCTACAGGTAGTCGGTTACTATGATTTAATTGTGGCAATTTTTCATGCACTGTCCGAACTGGAAGTTTGTGATATCACATGCATGGCGAATTGCCTTGCACCGCTGACATTCCCGTCATAACGATGTGACGATCCATTTTCGATCCCAAGATCATTTGCAAAAAATAATCCTTGGAGTGTCCCCAACAATCTCTCAAAGTTTGTTGGTTGAACTTTTAAACACCCTGCATATATAGAGTAAATTATCATTGTTGTATCAAACATCAACAGAATATAGAAGACACCTCGAGGAACAATTTTTGCCCTATAAACGTAGGTCCATAAATGCGTAGTTAGTATGCGTAAAGCTATCATCATGCTACATTCGGCCGTGATGGATTAAACCCGTATTACGCCAGCTGTGAATGAATCGTGTAAAGCATTCTGCACTTGATAGTGATATAAAAGATTCCTCTTATTATGGTTAACCCATAACAAGTACCATAGGGTCCCAAGGACCTGAGCTAATTTTATTTTTATGATAATTAACCACTGGCGCTAATATCTTCAGTGCCTTTCAAGTAACAGTTTTCAGTATGACAGAAGAAAAGATCATCGAGTTATTTGTAAGTAGCTGTGAATTATATGCATTTGTTTTTCGTCTGGGGTCACAGTGATCCCATGGTACTGTTAACGTTACTTTTATGAAAATAATTTTCTTAATCTTCAGCTCAATATCACGCAAAAACTCATTCTTCACGCAAAAGAGTAAAAACTCTTGCCAGTTAGTAGAACCTGAACTTAAGAGATGTCTTACCACTCAACATATTCATAAGCCATTGCGTTTAATAATTTCATATATTTTAAAAATTGAAGAAACTGAAAAATCTAAATTATTTTGCCATCCAGAGTAAGATGTAATAAATGTCTTAGAAGATATGAAGTCCAAAGAAGTATATGTTAGATGCAATGAACCAGTATGCACCAAATGTGCAAGCACTATCTGTAACAATTGCATCTAAAAACCTTCCAAGATTTTAATATTGTATTTAATTTAACAATGCTTGTTTATATTTTTTATATAATCTATAATTTGTAAACTTAGATTAAAACATTAATTTTTTTTTCTTTTTCCGATTATTTGTCTTTCAGTGTATTTTATTTCGACACTGTCCACATTGTATTCATTTTATATTCAGTTTATGTTTTTTTTAGAGTACTGAAAAACTAAGGCTGTTATAAATATCTAGTTATAATATAATACTAATAAATTATTATTTACGAACTATAAAGCGTTTTTCTTCCTACCTTTTATTATCATGTTAAAAATGGCAAAAATTTATTGGGGTCCGCCAGATCCCATCGTACTCGTAGCTTGACTAAAAAGGCATGGTACCTGTTACGGGTTAATTCTACAAAGGTACTCGAAGTGACGATCGTCAGCTTTGTTGCAAACAATAACCCGGCACATGAGAGATCGGACCTACAACTTCGAGCACTTTTTGTAGAACTAACCATAATAAAAGGAATCTGTTACACCATTATCGAATATAAAATGCCCTACATTGCTCATTCACAACTGTCGTAGTGCTATAGCACGGATTGTCTAATCGACGGCGACCAAACATAACATGATGATAACTTTGTACCTACGTATATCTATTTACAGAACAAAAATTATTCCCCGAAGTGTCCTCTATATTCTGTTGACGTTTGACACAACAGTGGTAAATCTGCATATACAGAGTGTCTCAGACTCTCCTTCTCACATTAAGTGGGAATGTAAAGTGGCTTGAGATAAACATAAAAGTTCTATACCGTTTTGTGATATTCGCAATAATAACCGAGAAATTAATTGTAAAAGATTAAAGAAAAACGCACGCTGAATGATTTAGGGAGAAGCACTCATGGTCTAATAATATAGTGCACGGATATCGGCGCGCGGTGATTGGAAAAACAATGCACCATTGCCTATACTTATATTGTTGCATTTCTATATCTCGCCTCGGCGCAGTAAAGATATAGGATCATAGTGATATAGACGCGTACTGACATCTACTTGCTATATTACGGGAGCGGTGCACTTGGACACGGTGCATTTGGACACAGCCAATCACAGCACCGTGTGATTAGAGACATTTGTAGGGTCCCTTGGAACAGCGACTTGTGATTGGACTGTGTCCAATTGCCCCGTGTCCAACTGATATACACCCCTATATTACTAGGTGCGTTTTTCCTTAATCTTTTACAATTAATTTCTCGGTTATTATTACGAATATCACAAAACGGTATAGAACTTTTATGTTTACCTCAACCCACTCTACATTCCCACTTAATGTGAGAAGAAGAGTCTGGGACACCTATATATACATATATAGGATGTCTCAGATCACTATTCTCAAACTTTGCGAGAACGCAGAACGGATTGAGGTGAGCAAGAAAGTCCAATACCGTTTTGCGGTATTTACAATAGTTTTCGAGAAAATTTTAGAAAATTGCGTAAAGAAAGGAGAAACACTCGAGCCGCTGAAGTTGTTCAAGGCCTAGCATGTTTCAGTTACTCGTCTCAGCGCAATGCGGCAAGACGGAGTGCAGCAATATAAGCACGCGTTGTTCTTCCCCTCGTCACGCGCCGCCATCCGTTTCTTGACCAATTGAAACCCGTTCTTGACGCATAAGGCCTTAAGCAACTTCAGCGGCTCGAGTGCTCCTCCTTTTTTCGCACAATTTTCTAAAATTAATTTCTCGAAAACTATTGTGAATATCGCAAAATGATATTATGGGACTTTCTTGCTCACCTCAATCTGTTCTGCGCTCTCGCAAAGTTTGAGAATGGGATCACCGTGTATAGATAATATATTGTTACAACTTAAAAAAATGTATAATATAATGTTTTATATAAACATAGATACATATAGAATAACAGATATTAATAATATTACTTGCATATATTAACTCACCTCAGAGATCAATAACAGGACATCTTTACGCATACCAGCGACTAAGGGTATAATACTGGCTTTATCTTCGATCTAAAAGAGATGTAATTTGTTAAGTTATTTTTTTACTTGTAATATATATGCGAGATAGTTTTGATACAGTTTTACGACATAAATTATATGAATCATCATTCAATATTAAAAAAATATGCATATGCAAAAAATTTAATATAGATAGAGTATCACACGTTAGTTGTTGGTATATTTATATCGAAAAGATAATCTCATGTATTATTTTGCCTTTAAGCAACATTGCCTCCGAACATGCGGCTAGTCTTGTTTCTCTAAGTCAAATTATAATTATATTATACGTTTGTAAATATATTTCTCCATAAAACAGTTCAAAACATGTGTATTTCTATTTATGCATTTTCTATTTTGTTTCAGAATATCACAGACTTCCGCATATCCGTATAAGCCTACATGTACTCGAAAATAATCAATATAACATTCGTTAAGTATGTAAATCAATAAAAATAAATTTGTATAAATCTTGCATTACATATTCTTCTACGATAGCTAAGCAGGCATACAATAATATGTATTTGCGTATGTATGTAAACGTATGTACAAAATATGTGCGTATATATATGCATATATATATACATATGTATATATATATAGGAAATCCATTTTAATCAATATAGTCGAATATCTCTGAAACTTGTAACGAAAAAATATTTCGTACAAAAGATTTCGAGGGAAACAAATAATAATGACATTATTAACTTCTAATTTGAATCGGAAATAGGTAATGTATCAACTTTGAAAACAGAATAGGAAAATTGGGTCGTATGAGCTATCATAGAATAATTTTTTTAAAAATATACAAGTTTTATCTGAAACATTTTTTATTTAACTGTTTCATTAGTACAAGTTATCCAATCCTGAAAAAATAATGAAAAAATCTCATGAAAAAAATTTTTTGTCCGTTAAAGTAAAGAAAGATTTTTTATATTCCAGATGATGACAGCGTTCTCGATCTTTTAATTTAACTCCTCCCTGCTCTCGGCAGTATTAAAAAAAAACTAAAAGAACGTTTCATAAGCGTATAGTCTTTGTCTTCAACAAAATAAATTTGTTTTTGAGCATTTCATAAGTTCTCAAATAACTAATAAACGCACATCATTCACCTAAAGAAAGGATTTTGAATTATAAAAGAGAAGAAATAACGGTCTTCGGTCCTAATCCCTTTAGCATAACTAATAAAATTATATTATTCATATTCTATCATTCATATTATTATTATTTATACCGATATAATATTATTATTTATACCGATACAATAGATTCACTGATTAACTGACGAACTGATTAAATAACAGATTGATAAACTGACTGATTAATTGACAAACGGATTAACTAACGGATAGATTGACTATCAGACCGACCGACGGATCGATTGACTGACAGACAAAAATATGGGATTAAATTCCTGCGACGCCACGCCGTTGATCCTGCATAACGCCGAGAGTAGGGAGGAGTTGAATTAAAAAATCAAGGTCGTTATTATTATTAGGAATATAAAAAAAATCTTTCTTTATTGTCTTTGATGGACAATTTTTTTTTCGTGAAATATATTTTTAAAGATTAGACAATTTACTGATGAAACGGTGCGTTAAATAAAAATATGTCTCGAATGCTCACGTATGGCACACTAAGAAAACCGTTTGTTTTCAAAAGATTTATTCTATGATAATATTTCACACGATCTATATTCTCTATTCTGTCTCCAAATTGATACTATTATCATCTACTTTTAACTCAAAGCGGAAGTTAATATCATAATAGTTTGTTCCCCTCAAAATCTTTTAACTTTTGTTTGAAACATTTTTCTTGTTACAACCAGTTTCAGAGATATTCGACTATACTAATTAAAATAGATTACTCTACACACACACACACACACACACGCACGCACGCACGCACGCACGCACGCACGCACGCCCACACACACACACGCACGCACGCACGCGCGCACGCACGCACGCACGCACATATATATATATATATATATATATATATATATGTGTGTGTATGTGTGTGTGTATATAGGGTGTTCGGAAAAGGTCGAGAAAAATCCTTAAGAGAAAGGTCCTTAAAAATCTCGAAAAATATTAAAAAGTTTTACAGAAAAGGGTTTCAGACAAAAGTTATATGGCTTAAAATGATCTATTTACTAATCTTATCAGTTTGACTTTGGATGGCGTCATCAAAGTTAGGACGAGGTCACCTCGAATTTTTTAAATGGAACCTCATATTTTTTATTGCACATTCTTGTAACTTATCTCGAGAGCTTTCCAAAACACTATAATAAAATATAAACTAAATTATATATGAACCTCCTTTATATTATTCAAATAACTAACAAAGTTTCTAATGCTTATGAGGAGTGAACACAGATGTAGTAATGTTATTTTAATATTACATACGTGTAATATTAAAGTTTATTATGGGAGGATAAAATTGTCCAACGTGTCAGATGTACGTCCAAAATTTTCTTTCGGTAATCGTACGCGGTGAATTAACCTTCCACACTTAGACCGATCCTGTGTCCTAGTATTTTTTTAACGCGAATTTTTTTATTCCCAAACCCGATACCCTTAAATAATTGATTCCTTTTTATTAAGTATTTTTAAATGTTGCGAAAAATAATAAAATATCTTTTCGTTAAGGACTTTTCTAGTTATGAGACTTGAAAGTTACAGTACTGTCGGCATTAGCATTAGCCAAAGTGTACCACGTGGAAGTTGCGCGCGTGTATGTGTGTGTGTGTGTGCGTACACGTGTTCGTGTGTGTGTATGTGTGTGTGTGTATGTATGTATAGCAAAGTTGAGGACTTTATGATTCGTCACTCCTCTATTTAAGAACTCCAAACGTACGCGCGCACAAATACGCGAGAAGGTTTGGAGTTGTTAAATACTATAGGAGTGACGAACTATAAGAATTCTTATCTCTGTTATACACACATTCACATACTCTCACATGTACACGCAACACAATAGATGTGTAAATCCGACCGCGCAACCTCCACGTGGTATACTTTGAATAATGCTAATGCCAACGATACTATTTCAACTTTCAAGTCTCATAACTAGAAAAGTACTTAACGAAAAGATATTTTATTATAGTGTTTTGGATGACTCTCGAGATAAGTTATAAAAATATGCAATAAAAAATAGGAGGTACCATTTAAAAAATTCAAGATGACCTTGTCCTAACTTTGATGACGCAATCCAAAGTTAAACTGATAAGATCAGTAAACAGATTGTTTTAAACCCTATTTGTCTAACTTTTGTCTGAAACACTTTTCTGAAAACTTATATTTTTCGAGATTTTTAATGGTCCCGATCTGTTTGAGACACCCTGTATATACAGAGTAAGATATTTAACTTGAAACATTGGAATATTTCGAAAACTATGAGTTATAAAAAAATGTTTTAGACAAAATTTGTAAAGTTCGAAAGGGGACATCTGAAAGTGACCTTGACTCTGACCATGGCGATCATTGTCAAAGTTATTTCAAAGTCACGTTGATTTTTTTAAATTGAATCTCGTACTTTTTAGTGCATATTCTTCTAGCTTATCTCGAAAGCATTTCAAAACACTTTGATAAAGTATTTTTTCATTAAGTACTTTTTGAGTTATAAGACTTGAAAGTTACAATATCGCCGGCATTAGCATTATTCAAAATGTACCGCGTGGAGATTGTACGGTCGGATTTACATCTCTTGTGTGTGTGTGTGCTACTGCTGTTACAACTCAAACGTTTGACTGGTCTTAGATACATCTTCGAAACGTGTGTTGAAATCCACAATCTGAATGTACAAACTGATGAATCTTTTGAAACTAAGTAGGTTGAGTGAAAATTATTCGATTGAGTCAGAATCATTCGATCGTGCGTGAAATCCAAAAATACGTGAAGTGACGAGCCGTGTGATCTGTGTCTCCATGCGGGTGTTTGAGTTGGAACTACAGTAGCGCGCGCGCGCACTATCATATTTTATTAGTTTTGAAATGCTCTCGAGATAAGCTACAAGAATATGCAGTATAAAGTATAAAGTTCCATTTAAAAAAATCAACGTGACCTTGAAATAATCTTGACAATGGCCGCCATGGTCAGAGTCAAAATCACTTAAACCTATCCCTTTTTAAACCTTACAACTTTTGTGTGAAACATTTTTTTATAACTCTAATAGTTTTCGAAATATTTCGATGTCTCAAGTTAAATACCCCACCTTGTACATATACATACGTATATATACACACAGAATGTCCCAGGACAACTTTCGAATCTCTCGTAGTGGCATAGTACGGATTAAGATGAACATAAAAGTTCTATATCGTTTTGCGATATTCGCAATAATTATCAAGATATTAATTTAAAAAAAGATAAATATTCCGTATAAGAGACCCAGCTCCAATCATTTTGACTTTGAGATATGTTGTCAAGAACATCATTCTGAATTTTGAATGGTTTTAGTCGGCGTTCATTATTTATTGAAAAGATATTAACAAAAGAAGTTTTATAAATGGAACGTAATTTTGGTACACAGTATACACACAGTATACATAAATATGGTAAATAATACACGTATATATATGCGCGGAGGAAGAGCGCTGCCTCTCTCCCCGCACCCTCTTTCCAAAAAAAATTAATCCTAACCTAACCTAATCCATCTATTGAAATATGGTAAACCGTACATATACAGGGTGTTCAAAAAGTCCCGGACCGGTGAAATATCTCGAAAACTAAGCATTTTAGAAAAAAATGTTTCAGATAAAAGTTGTGGCGTTTAAAAAGATGTATTTACTGATCACATCAGTTTGACCTTGGGTTGCGTAGCGAAGGTCAGGTCAAGGTCACATTAATTTTTTTA
>NW_022639451.1:7666622-7673477 GCF_010583005.1 Odontomachus brunneus
TAAAAAAATTAATGTGACCTTGACCTGACCTTCGCTACGCAACCCAAGGTCAAACTGATGTGATCAGTAAATACATCTTTTTAAACGCCACAACTTTTATCTGAAACATTTTTTTCTAAAATGCTTAGTTTTCGAGATATTTCACCGGTCCGGGACTTTTTGAACACCCTGTATATGTGCAATCTATCCTTTACATTTTTACATGATTTGTCAATGAAAACCAATAGAAAAATACAAATGCAGGTACTGTTTGCGATATTTCAATGTACACTAAGTGCAAAAAAAATAAAGATTGGAGTTGGGTCCCTCATACGGAATATTTACCTTTTCTTTAATTAATATCTCGATAATTATTGCGAATATCGCAAAACGATATAAAACTTTTATGTTCATTTTAATCTGTACTATGCCTCCACGAGAGCTTCGGAGGTTGTTCTGGAGCACCCTGTATAGGCAAGATGCATAATTCCTGGAAGCGTCAAATATGACTACCTTTAGTGCGGGACAATGGGGACTCCGATTGGTAAGCTAAAAATATTGGAGATCCAAGAAATTAGAAACATCAATTATTCTAATATGTACCGTTACACCTGGCACTATTATTCTAGGTAAATTGTTTGTCTATTGTTTGTTTGAACTTTTAAAGTTTTAAGTTGCCTATATATTGATATAGCTCTGATAACTCGTGTAATAATAAAAGAGAGAGACCCAGGAAATAATAAAAATTCGACTATTTATTAAAAGTTGTTTAATTTTTGGATGATGAGTGAGACTATGTGGTTAATAAGTTAGGTTTTTATCATCTTACCTTTTCTAATGTCCTCTCATAAGTTCTGATACTTTCAATCAAACTGATGGCAAAGGGATATAATTGGTTAGCCTGATGAGCCTTATTCACAATAGGTAGAGGAACGCGAAATCCAAGATTCCTCAAATTTCTTACTTCTTTGGATAGTGTAATAATTTCAGGAAGGAAATTCACTTTTAGCTTTAATACATTGCCACGTCCAGTTCTCGAACGCACACTTTCGATAGTAAAAATTCGTCCAGTTACACCGAGATTTCGTGCCTGCACTTTACGCGCCCAGTCGTCGAAAATCTCTTGCGTCGATAGCTTCATACGGAAGCTATCGCCATCGGCTTTCAATTTCTGACCTTCAATATGGCTTTCCCATCCCTTACCTAAATATATATATATATATATATTAATTTTAAAAATCAATCTTCAAAATTTAAAGTTTCGAAAATTACCTAAAACATCTTCAACGCGTTTTAAATACATTGTTAGCTGATAATCGATCTGTTTGACCCATATTATAGATCCAGCAACAGGTGGTAAATCTCTCACCATACTCATTCTACAGCATTTGCTTTGTGCATATTGAACCTATATAGAATTTTATAGTTATTGATATATTTTCATCTATTTTATATTTATTAAGTATATAAATAAGTAGTTAAATTATCTTTATACCTTAAACTTTTCATGTAACGCTTCGATATCATCTTTGACTCTTTGTATCAGTTGTGTCTGATATTCCCTAATAGCGCCTCGAATATGTGGTCTCACAAAGAGCGCATTGAACCTTGAAAATATTCTAAACATCTCATTTGCATTTTTAGCTGTGCCTAATTGATCTCGAAGATGCGCTGTAATCCTTGCTTCTACGCGTTCTATACGCTCCTCATATCTGTGCACTGCAGCATCCCAAGATTCCTGCCCTTCTTTGCTAATATCCAGACAATCTACTTCCTTTACATTCTCGTAAGCTAAATTAACTTCACTAATTGCATTAGCATCTGCAGCATCTAAGGCGAATTCCACTTTTACATTGTCATTATCAGTATTTTCCATCATGGGATTACTATTTTGGCGAACAGGTCTGAGTACACGAACTATCACTGTTCTCAATTGTTCATGCTGCCGACGGAAGCGACGCATGTGCTCCATTCTCGATTGCAACTTCTTGTGCGCTGGTAATACTCTCCATACCATTTTCATATGCTCGTCACGTTTCTTCTTTACAACATCCCTCAACAATCCTGTAAGCTTGTCATATTCATCATCCCAAGTAGTGAACACTTCAAAACATTGACCCATAACTTTCTCAAATTCATCGAACGGAATATGCATCAAACGTCGTGTACCCAATACCTTCAACAACTGTTGTCCTAAATCTCTTGAGATAGCTTCTACCAATCTTAATACTCTCTGAATGGGATATTTCGTGCTTCTTATTTTTCTCAAGTGCATGAAAATCTGTTGTACGCTGCTACGTATTCTTTCTAATTCGGTAGCCGATAATAAGTCGTTGATCGGAAAATCTTTCATTAACGGGTTATAATCATTCACCGTAGCTAGCGCTTGTTTCAAGCCAGTATCAGTATCGAAACTCACAGTGGCATGAAATCGTTTGCCATGTTTGAGTATATCAAGCGTCAAAGAGATTTCAATACTTTCTCGTTTTTCTTGAATACGATGTAATGCTCTTTCAAGATTTAGCCAGAAAGATATTTCTTGAAGTGCTGTACCCGATTCAGGATCTCGATTCAGTTTGGTCACTTTTTGAATTTCTTTTATCCATCTGTTTACACCGTTCTGCAATTGATTCAAAAATGTTGAATCTTCCACTTTATCTCCAAAGTCAGCGACTTTTGGCTTACGACCTTCTTCTTCGCATTGTTTAATGACTTGCGCAACAATTGGATGTACAGGTAATGAAATTTCCGGAATATCGATGTTTTGTTGTAAATGCAATAAGCCCATTTCAAGTTCTGCAATTTTCTTTTCTACTAATGGTACCATTTTGTCTCCATCTCTGTGAGCGCGACCTGTCTCCTTTACGTAACTTTTGAAATAAGGCGCCATAGTTTTGCTTATTGCGTGCAAAGTTTCATATGGCGGTCCATCAGAGAAAGTGATCAAACGCAATTGAGAATGGATAGATTTGTCAGCTTCAATGACCATTCCACGTTTTGTTAAAACTAAAGAGGCCATTTTTGGATTTGAGAAGCGTATCTCATTTGATATATAATAAGTTGCATTTTCCTTGTCCTCATCTCCTTCACCGCTATCTTCTTCTGCAAAAAGAATATCGATATAAAAGGTTTTATTTAAAATTATTAGGAAGATTTCACTTGAAATTATTATTATGATAATTATATCATATTAATATATACAAGATATTCTATTTTAATTCACCTCCTTCCCCAAAGAACTTTTTTATGTTTGATTGTAAAAAATGCTTCAGTTAAAGTTATTTGGTTTGAAGGGGGACACATGATATGAGTCATGTTATAGATATCGACGTTTTCAAGAAATTTTAAAGGCGATTAATTTCTTAAATAAAACTTGATTTTTTTTTTTTAATAAAAGTTGTGGATCTCGTCAAGACGTTTTTAAAATTTCCCCAACATAAATTATTACTTCGTCGGGCTCAACAAGATTATTTAAAACGTAACAAAAGATTGGTCCAAAAGAAAATAATATTCTGATAATGCTGGCAATAAAATTCCCACATCTCAACAAAGATCATTGAAGACGAGCACGATATCCTACAAAGCACGATAAATATTCAGATTTGAACAATTCCACCCTTACCATATTGTTTTGACATAGTAGCTCGAAGCTCGAGACTTTAACCATAGGTTTACAATTGGGTTAAAAACCGTGAGTTTACAACTGAGCTAGAAATCAATATCGAAGAGACCTATATTTCTTCATGCATATCCTGTTTACAAGTGAAGCAATATTAAACAACAAAGAGGAGAACTAGACACAACTGGTATTATTAATCTAATCACTATCCACAATGGCAGCGGAGCATGGAATACCAGCACCAATGGTCGATTAATGATTGGAGTGGATTATCGGGATCCATATAATTGGATTTAACTTCCTTTTTGCATGTATTTACTGGAATTTCAGGATGCAAAATTCATGTTGCTCGAGTTCTAGCACTTTCTAACATAAAAGAAAATCTGCCATATATTTGGGAAAAAATATCATATTTTTGGTGACGAAAATGCTATTAGACCGTGATTACTCATACCATATAGGGAAACAATAAATTTAAATTGTAGTTAAACAATTATAATAAAAAATTCTGTGCAAAAAGGGTAAAAATTTAAAACAAACTTAGTATTTTCAAAGGTAGTTTTCGTCAATTTTTACGATATGCATAAAATTGAAAAAATTAGTAAATACATTCTTGCACTTTGCGTTTTGCATAACTTATATATAAAAAGAAATGATTTAATTGATTAGTGATAAAATTATATTTAAGATAAAAATACCAAAGAGAGATAATGATATTAAATTCCGAGTTATAGTTGAAGCTAAGAGAAATATAAAAGATAATCTGTTCTTATTTAAGTAAAATAATTTAAATATTAACGAATAATCAAGTTATTCTAACAGTGTGTTTTCATACTTTTAATTTGTTTTTAACATAGAAATATATTTATTAAATACTTTATATATATATATATATATATATATATATATATATATATATATGTGTGTGTGTGTGTGTGTGTACTTTAGCTTATATGGCGAGAAGAAAAAATACACATTTATTATTTACATTAAATTTTAAATAAAAATATTTTTAAAAATTAAAGTTGAATAAAATAATTTCTTATCTTTTATAGCTCACTTTTCCTTCTTTTTAGTAGCCTAAATTATTTTAGAAAAATTATCACTATTGTATTAGATTTGGTTTCCAGGTTTGAGTCACGTGGATTCTTCTTTATCTGATTCCGACGTTTCGCAAACATTTCAGTCCACTTTATCAGGTAGTTCCTTCCTGATCGGAGGAACCCCGATCGTTTTCGGGGATATGTTTAAAAATTAATATTTGAAACATACATCTAACAATAGTTCATAAAGCATCATCATATAATACACATATCAGGGTATTTAGCGTAATAATTCGCACGATTTTTTAGATACTTCCGACGATTCAAGAAAAAGATTGCAAGGCGAATTTTCAATTGCTTCGTGCAAGCTACAATATAATAACAAAAGATGAAAAATACTTTTGGTGAATATGAATCTGCATTCAAAATTATCACAGAAATTTATAAAATTTTTCATTGACGAAAGAAACGATGTCACAATTAGAGATGTGCGAACTACTCGAATTCGAATTGAATCGAATCGAATTAGATGAAATCCCTATTATTTGAGTCTGAATAATTCGAAAATTTCGAATCGAAAAGTTTCAAATACGAATTGCACACATTAGCATTAACGAAGTACTATTAAAGACATCCTATTAAAGACAGCTTTACAGGAATTAGCTTGACTTGAAAAGTTTACATTTTCATACATTAAGATTTTCTTCAAAAATGTTAAAAGAAGATAATGGCTTTTAGATAAACTCTTACCGACAATTGTCGGATCGATATGTGTCGTTGCGCTTTCAAAGCTTGAACTATATTCCATACACGTTTACCGACTATATATTGTATATTTCTTACCTTAAAATGAATTGATATCACATGATCAATGTTATCTCTTTCATACCGAAGTCACTATTTTCATGTTGAATTCAATGATTATGTTAATTAAAAATTCTTTCAACGATTTGATTCAATTTCATTCGATTCGATTCGGGTGAAATTTCATCGATTCGATTCGAATTCGAAATTAAAATCTGAGACTCGATTCGATTCGACATAAAAAATCTTTGATTCGCACATCTCTAGTCACAATTGATAATAGACCTTCGAAAAGATGTTAAGTATCTCAGCGCGTGCTTTCATAGAACTGTTGCGCGACATTTCCGGCATAGAGTAAAGACTTACTCTTCGACTTGTATTTATGGTCGTTACTCGAAACTCCCGAAAATTCGGATTTTATCCACCATATTGTATCTACTACTTTTTGTATTTTTTACAAATAATTCGTAATCAACAATCTCAAAAACCCCCGGATAACAAATTTCAAGCGAATCCGGTCGGTTTCGAAAATTTGACCGCCATATTAAATCTGCCAGTTTGAATTTTGTATTTTTGACATCGAATTCATAATCAGCGATTTCAAAAACTCCTAGATAATTTACATATATTATATATATTTTGTGTGAGAAGGTGTATGTATGTGTTTGTGTATGTTAAACTAATTGAAATTGATTTTTATTATGGTAAAAAAATTGTGAGACCAGTAATTTTGAATGTATTAACGTTATATAATATAAAAAATCGTTTTAGCTTCCAAGTTTTATAAATGTAAGCAAAAACATTTTTCTTCACTTCTAAATTTTAAGTAGACTTTGACACAGTAGACACTCGTGTAACTACAAAATGCAGAGATCATATTGGTTACAAAAATTATAAATTTGTGATAAAAATTAAAGTAAGAGTTTTAATTATAAATTATTTAATCAACAATATACTTCCTGAATAAGCTTGTAGATACAAACATTGAGGAAAAAAGAATTAAAAAAATTTATATATATAAATATATATATATGTATTATATATATATATATATATATATATACAGGGTGACCCATTTTAACTTAGGCAGCCAAATAACTCGAAAAATAAGCACACTACGAAAAAATGTTTAGAATCAAAATTTCGTCATTTCGAGGGGGACGTACAATGACGTTAAAATTAGCCCCCCACCCCTCCCCCTGGGCGCTGAGGGGGGGCAAGTTTGAAATCTTAAATGGGAACCCCTATTTTTTATTGCATATTCGGAATCTTTGGCTAAAAACACATACAATTTGTCTGAAACATTTTTCTCGATTCATGATAGATGGCGCTGTAATCGACGAAATTCAATTTCTTCGATTTCTCTTACTGAGAACCCATGCTTACGATTCTGCAATAAATTAACAATAA
>NW_022639451.1:7673545-7675602 GCF_010583005.1 Odontomachus brunneus
TTAACGTCATTGTACGTCCCCCTCGAAATGACGAAATTTTGATTCTAAACATTTTTTCGTAGTGTGCTTATTTTTCGAGTTATTTGGCTGCCTAAGTTAAAATGGGTCACCCTGTATATATATATGTGTGTGTGTGTGTGTGTGTGTAAAAAGAAAAATGTATATGTTGTTGTTAATATTTAAATCTCCCGAATTTCATAAATTATTTGATTATTCAGATATAAAAATTCTATACAAGAAAATTGTGGCTACACTAATAGATTACAATAACCTGATGGGACAATAAAAATCACACATTTGTTTGCAAACTTCGCATTACAATCGTGACACACTTACAAAGCATATAGTAATATACTGTATTAGTCATTTAAAACAAGTGTTTCAACTCAAATGTAGTGCGAGCAAAATGAAATGAGAATCATAGGCGACGAGAGTATCTAGTTTGACGTCAGTGATATTAATGTACGTGTCTGTAGCACAACCGGCAAATGAGTCATATTTGACGTGAGAAGTATAATTGATTAAGGTGAATATGCGACTGACTTTTAGGATACGCACGCGCGTCCGTGCAATTGTACAATTGCTCTATTATCGAGATCGCATCTAACAGTAATGGAGGAGCTGAGGGAAGGAGGGAGCAGGATGCGCGCACCGACTGTCTGCAACACACGATGCTTCTTTGATGCGTATATAATTACACTCACCTTTGATCGAACTTCTCTGTACGTAAAGCGAACTGACTTGCGAATCACCGAGAAATTTGCGTATGCAATCCTGGTTATATCTTTCCTCGAGAGCCATGTTGAACGCGGGCGGCATTACGTCCTCGTCCGGTAATAGAACAGTAACTGTTTTACGGAGATAATTCGCGAACGCTGTGAATTCGACGACCGCGACATTCTGTGACTCCGGAGACGGTTCCCCGGAGCCATCTAAAGAATCGCCCATGCCGAATCGGCAATAGGTACTACTTGATCTTTGCCGAAGGTGGTCTTTAAGCGGATGATAGCGGAAGCGTACGGAAGATAAACCAACTCCTTCGCTCCGAAATGTTCCGAAATGAACTGTCAAGCAACTTGAAACATGAACTATGCAATCGCAGAAGAGTTTGGTACATACAGTCAGGTGCAATGAAATGGTTTCTGCCCGGTTTACATGAGTTGTTGTTGTTATTCAATGGTTCGGGAGCCAGGTCCATTAACCATTAATACACAGAATTCTCTCGACAAATGAACAAAATTCTAGAAATGATTGTATTAGAACAAAGCCTTAGGGCTATCGCACACAAATTGACATAACTGCATATGCATAGCATAAGACCGTATGTACCAATGAGCATCGAGTATTAAGTCGCCATATTGGTGTTCGATGCTTAATATTCGATGCTCATTGGTCCATACGATCTTATGCTATGCATATGCAGTTATGTCAATTTGTGTGCGATAGCCCTTATAGCTTTAAAGCTTTAAGCTCGTATCAGACTACGGATTAAGATTGAGATTGAATTGAAAATTGGCCAATCAGAGCAAAATTCACTAAGCTCAAGTTTGGTGAACTTTGTTCTGATTGGCCAATTTTCAATTCAATCTCAATCTTAATCCGTAGTCTGATACGAGCTTTAGATTCTTCTTTCTGATCTGCTAATAAAAAGAGCTAAGGGTCGTGGCACACAGAAAAACTTAAGCAGTAAGCAAATTGACCAGTCACAGTTGTTGATTCTTCTTACGGTCCAAGAATCAACGACTGTGATTGGCTGATTTGCTTACTGCTTATGCTTACTGCTTAAGTTTTTCTATGTGCCACCAGTTTTAGGGGCCATTTACAATGGAAAATTGTACGCCGTAACAGTAAGAAATTGACCAATTATACTGGATTTTTACAAGAATAATCGATTGTGATTGGTTAATTTCTTATTGTTGCAGCGTATGATTCTCCATTGTAGATGGCCCTTTAAGCTGGTGGCACATAGAAAAACTTAAGCAGTAAGACGTAAGCAGTAAACGAATCAGCCAATCACAATAGTTGATTCTTGGACTGTAAGAAAAATCAACGACTGT
>NW_022639451.1:7675612-7675824 GCF_010583005.1 Odontomachus brunneus
TATATATATATATATACACACAATCTATAAAAATATAAATATTCTTTTTATATAAAAATATAAGTGTGTAATAGTAGTTATAGATTACACATATGAACAAACATATATACAAGCACACATATTTATATGTATCTATATATAAATGCATAAATGTCCTTAATATATTTTAAAATTAGTATGTTTGAAATGTTAATTTGACAGATTTTATACTG
>NW_022639451.1:7675834-7676476 GCF_010583005.1 Odontomachus brunneus
TCTTATGCTATGCATATGCAGTTATGTCAATTTGTGTGCGATAGCCCTTATAGCTTTAAAGCTTTAAGCTCGTATCAGACTACGGATTAAGATTGAGATTGAATTGAAAATTGGCCAATCAGAGCAAAATTCACTAAGCTCAAGTTTGGTGAACTTTGTTCTGATTGGCCAATTTTCAATTCAATCTCAATCTTAATCCGTAGTCTGATACGAGCTTTAGATTCTTCTTTCTGATCTGCTAATAAAAAGAGCTAAGGGTCGTGGCACACAGAAAAACTTAAGCAGTAAGCAAATTGACCAGTCACAGTTGTTGATTCTTCTTACGGTCCAAGAATCAACGACTGTGATTGGCTGATTTGCTTACTGCTTATGCTTACTGCTTAAGTTTTTCTATGTGCCACCAGTTTTAGGGGCCATTTACAATGGAAAATTGTACGCCGTAACAGTAAGAAATTGACCAATTATACTGGATTTTTACAAGAATAATCGATTGTGATTGGTTAATTTCTTATTGTTGCAGCGTATGATTCTCCATTGTAGATGGCCCTTTAAGCTGGTGGCACATAGAAAAACTTAAGCAGTAAGACGTAAGCAGTAAACGAATCAGCCAATCACAATAGTTGATTCTTGGACTGTAAGAAA
>NW_022639451.1:7676486-7677978 GCF_010583005.1 Odontomachus brunneus
TCGCTATGAAGCTAATCCGATTACTGCTGAGACAGCTTTTACTAAAATCTAATTAAGCTAGGTGACTTTTGTAGCTAGGCTACTTGACTTTTCCGGTCAAGTACATACGAATTTATGTACCATGTAATTTTTCTCTAAAGGCCAAATGATACTAACGATTGGCGATAAGACCAAATCACACTAGCAATTGGCGATAGATGATTGACGATTGAAGATTGGAACTTGACCAATTGGAACAAAGCAAGCCAAGGCTGAAGGCTTGTTGATTCGTTAAAATCTAATCTTTAATTGTTAATCGCCAATCGCTAGTGTGATTTGGCCTTAAGTCTGCAACCAGAGAGAGAGAGAGAGAGAAAGAAAAACATGGTAGCATTTGATCTGTTCTTTTGAGCTGCACTACTGCAATAAATTAAAGTGAGATTAAATTTATTTGTCTTATTCTAACTTATTGCATCAGTTAGCAGTGTAGCTGAAAAGAACAAACCTAGGTTGCGTTCTGTTTCACGCATTATGCACGCATTGCCTACAATATACGTGACACGAACTATAGATAAATGCGCGCATATGCGTGAAACGGAACGCGGTCCTATTGAGGCGCGTTCGAAAACTCCACCCGGGTTCTTCTCCTCTCTCTTTATCTCACTCCTGTATCTTTTTCACTCCAACGCGGCGAGTGCACTCGGATAGAGTTTTCGAACGCACACTTGGTAGTATGCTCTCCAGTGTTCTTCGAGTGTGTCCTGTATTGTCAGCTTTAGAGACTGACTTTAAGTTAATAGTTATATATATATATAGTAAACTTTAAGTTATTTAGTTACAAACAAAGAGTAAATAAATATAGGAAATTATAACAAATCTATTCTGAAGAAATGGGTCCTCCAAAACGTTTCAAAAGGGACAATAGTACGTATAATCTAAATCTTTATATACTATTTCATTTATCATAAATTAAACTTTTATATTTTATGCGACTTTTGCATTTATGTCCTATTTTTACATTGTTGTAATGTGTATATATATATGAACAAAAGTAGTACATGCAATTGTACTGTATACCTCAATTCATTATTCGTACTTACTAATAAAGGTAAATGGAAAAAGCGTAAAGAAGATTATGATGAATACAATGATGAAGATTCAATCGATAGTAATGAAGCAGATGGTGTGCCAGATGCAGCAAAAAATGATATGGAGAAACAGGACGAGAGTGCAATCGAAGATGAGTTTGGAGCAAAAGATTATCGCTTACAAATGATTTTAAAATCAGATTGTGCATCTAGACCACTATGGGTGGTAAGCTGTTAGGTTTTAATCAAATAAGATCATAGGATTACATTACTTTCTCTTTATAGACATTTAGTAATCTTTATAGGCACCAAATGGGCATATCTTTTTGGAATCCTTTTCTCCTGTATATAAACATGCTCATGATTTTTTAATAGCAATATCAGAACCTGTATGCCGACCAGAATATATTCACGAGGTAGATTTT
>NW_022639451.1:7677988-7678658 GCF_010583005.1 Odontomachus brunneus
AAAACTTAAGCAGTAAGACGTAAGCAGTAAACGAATCAGCCAATCACAATAGTTGATTCTTGGACTGTAAGAAAAATCAACGACTGTGATTGGTCAATTTGCTTACTACTTACGTCTTACTGCTTAAGTTTTTCTATGGGCCACAGCGCTAAAGGCCTTCACACAAACTTTCCGTAACAGTAACCGTAAGACGTAACGTAAGAATTGACCAATTACGATAGAGTATTCACAAAAATGGCGACCTTATGTTTCGACGATTCTCAACGTGATTGGTCAATTCTTACGTTACGTCTTACGGTTACTGTTACGGAAAGTGTGTGTGAAAGCCTTAAGGGCCTCCACACACAAATTGACATAACAGTAATGTAAGACATACCGTAAGAATTGACCAATTACAATCGAGTATTCAATATCAAAATGGCGACCTTACGTTTCGACGATTCTCAATATGATTGGTCAATTCTTATGGTACGTCTTACGTTACTGTTATATCAATTTGTGTGTGAAGGTCTTAAGAAGAATCAATGACTGTGATTGGTCAATTTGCTTACGTTTTAAGCTGGTGGAATATAGAAAAACTTAAGCAGTAAAACGTAAGCAATAAGCAAATTGACCAATCACAGTCATTGATTCTTCTTAAGGCCTTCACACACAAATTGATATAACAGTA
>NW_022639451.1:7678668-7681122 GCF_010583005.1 Odontomachus brunneus
ATATATATATATATATATATACTCACACACATACATAAATATACATAATAATTTTTTAAATAATTCTTTTTAGTATAAATTAACTGCATATTCGCTCTATGCTGCAGTTAGTGTAGGCCTGCAAACAGAAGATATAATAGAATATTTAAAAAGGTTAAGTAAGACTAGCATTCCTGATGGCATAATTGAGTTCATAAAACTGTGTACGTTATCATATGGGAAGGTGAGTAAAAAATTTTTTCTGATATTAATGGACAGACTTTATATATATGATATTATCATCAGATTGCTCTTGATGGAATCATTTTAATTTTTTAAAATCACTTTTGTTTATCGTAATTAAGAGAAAAAATCTGACTTTTAATTATTTTTAAAGTAAAATATGTTGAAAAAATAATAAAAGAAATTGATAATATTATGATATGACGAATTATTTTATGATTTGGATGCTCCCATTCTCCCAAAGAAAGTCATTTTGGCTCTTTATTTAATTATTAATATTATAAGGACAGTATATAAATTATTTGAGATTTTAGTTCTTTAATTTTGGTTAAATTTATATTTTATTGTCAGTTTACCAATTTTTTGGTAATAATTACAAAGAGCAAAAGTAAATAATAATTATGGTATTTTACTATAAGAAATTATTAATGATTAAATTTAGAAAAATTATGAACATCATAATTTAATTACAATGTTAAATGTTTTTATTTTGTAAATTATGTACTACAAATTATATTCAGAAACTATCATTAATAAGAATAATGAGAAATGAAATGAGACTTTTAAAATATTACAGTTATATGGAATCAAAATAACTCTCTTGGGCATTTAAAAAGTGGTCATTCTCGGACATTATATTGTTGTATAAATTGATATTACAACACTCGAGGCAGTTAGGAGGATCAAAGTTGATCATTTTATTTTACATCTATGTCATGAAACGTTTCCTTTTCATGTTATGGACTAAAGAGTTTTCACAAATGTTTTTATAAGTAAATCAGCCTTTAATTTTTTTTAATGAAACAATATAGTTTTCAACATGAATTGATTCTTCAAGTTGTTCTGTGTATAAAAATATTGAAGTAAAATCATCAAAAAGTGAATACTTTTCAAGATTGTTCACGTTTTATCTTAATATTTTTCAGCATGGTTCATATAATACAAATTAGAATAAAAAATATAAAAAAAAATATATGTAGGATATCCTGTTTTAATGAAAACATTAAACTGTATAAACTAAACTTGATATCCTATAAAAAATATCTTAAATAAAAGTTTTAAACTTTAAAGTTTTAAACTCTAAAAAGAGAAGTATGATAATATTATTAACTTTTTTTTATCTTACAGTGAATATGTTAAGGTCTTTTCAAGATTTGTTTCAGTTTTTTTTAATGGAATAGTTTTTTTTATATGATTTCTAATGTCATTTTACACATAAAAATACGCATATAAAATGATCAAAAAGTGAATATTTCCCGCGATATTTTATGCTGATATTTTTTAGTATAAGATATGAAATATCTAGTAAAAGATTTACTTTTCGACAACTTCATTTTGATACTTTTGTATGTAGAACGATGAATAAAACTAATTGTTATAAAGAAAAGATGGAGAACTTTGAACAAAATAGCAATGTATTTTACAAATTTATCGATGTACTAGTGTGCAAAGATTAGTATTACTATAGTATTAGTTTTATTATAGTAAATTTCTGTCATTCTATATACAAAAGTATTAAGGCGAAGCTATTGAAAAGTGAATATTTTATGAGATATTTTATATCTTACAAATTTAATGAAAAGTATTAGGATAACATTTCAAATATCTCAGAAAGCATTAATTTTTTTTATTTTATATTTTAATTTTATGTGAAGAATAATTTTAGAAATCACGATTTGTATTTAAAAAAAACTATATGATTCTATTTAAAAAGTGTAAACTGAGCTTAAAAAGATTTTAGCGCATGCACTAGATTAACCCTTTATAGGGCGCTGGTATATAAGTCGTACTAGTAACACAGAATTGGCCGAGAGAATCTGGAGTGGTTCTAAACGCTTCCCTGATGGGTCACTGGTACAACAGTTATACCGGTTGATATCTCTTATCAAAAATGTTTTTCAGTCTCAAAAATGATATTAAAATATCTCTAAGGACTATTTTAATGAAGTTTAAAAGAAAAAACTCATTTGTCATATAAAAGGAGTCTTGCCCTATAAAAAGTTAAAGCCAATAGAACTATCATACATTTTTTAAACCTTTAAAATTTTTTATCGAGAACGTTTTTTTGTATGATTTCAGGTTTAAATAAATAAAAATAAATAATAATAAAATGAGATATCTTGTATATTTCGAAAAGTATTAAATTCTTTATGATCTTACTACACACTGAACAATATATATATATATATATATATATATATATATATATATATATATATATATATATATATA
>NW_022639451.1:7681275-7683273 GCF_010583005.1 Odontomachus brunneus
ATATATATATATATATATATATATATATATATATATATATATATATATATATACTGCATTTTCTTGAAGTACTAAAAAGTTAATACAAAATTTTGAAAAAATTCTCAGAGCTCTTTGAAAACAAAATAAGCAATTTTTATCTCTTAATATTTTTCGGTAAAGTTAATAGAATTTAAGTAAAAAATTATTGAAACCAATAATTTTGTAGATATTTACGTAAATATCTTAGAAAATAGAGGTCGTATAAAAAATTTTTCAAACAAAAGTTGTTTGCTTTTTCACGTAGAATAAAATGCCGTAATAAAAAATATGTATCTCTATCTAAAAAAGCAAAGTAGACCTTGTCCTGACCTTGGCGACGTCATCTTAGGTCAAATAACTACTGTTATTAAATGCTACTTTTTAAGTCTTACAACTTTTATTCGAAACATTATTCTCTAAGATGCTCCCCCGCCGAGTTTTCTTGCCGTTGCCGAACTTATGGGACACACTGTATATATATACATACAGGATATAAAAAAATTAGACCGACAAACTTTGAGGGGAAATGGTGAACATAAAACAAACATATTTTGTTAATAATGTTTTTCTGTACGACGCTTCGTTTTAATACTACAAGGTACAAAATAGGAATTTTATGATTTTAATAAAAAAACAAACATATAAGTGGAAAAATTAAATTTATTTTAATTACACATATATATTTTAATCTTCAAAAAGCAATGAACAAAAGAACGGAACAAAAATGCGCAATTGATTAGCTCAATTTATAATAAATGTTTTATGGGGACATATGAAAACTCTCATTTATGAGACACCTATTGAATCAGAAGCAGAATTGGTAGCCCGAATTACTGCTGCAGCATATCAGGTTCAGAATATTCCTGCAGTCTTCGAGCGGGTGAGACAATCAACGTTTCGACGATGTCATCTTTGTGTTGAAACAAATGGAGGAATTTTTGAATATTTATTATAAATTGAGCTAATCAGTTGCGCATTTTTGTTCCGTTCTTTTGTTCATTGTTTGTTAAAGATTAAAATATATATATGTAATTGAAATAAATTTAATTTTTCCACTTATATGTTTGTTTTTTGTTAAAATTATAAAATTCCTATTTTGTATTCTGTAGTATTAAAACGAAGCGTCGTACAGAAAAACATTATTAACAAAATATGTTTGTTTTTATGCCCTCTATTTTCCCTCAAAGTTTGTCGGTCTAATTTTTTTACACCCTGTATATATACAGGGTGTCCCATTTTAAATTACGCACTGAATATCTCGTCAGGGGAGCCACCAATTCGAAAATAACCTTTACAAAAGTTGTTGGGTTCGGAGGGGGACATCGGATGGTGATTTTCAATTCCACCTTGACCTTGACGTCATTTGAAGGTCAAATCGAAGTTTTAAATAAAAACCCCTATTTTTTACTCCGGATTCGGAAAGAGCGCAAAATTTTACGTTTAGATGGTTACTTGAGGCTCTTCTTTGGAATGACCTTCAGAGATTATTTCAAGGACAAAATATTTGAAATTACGCAGCTGAATACATATCTTGTCGGGGAGCAACCAACCCAACCCTTACAAAAGTTGTTGGGTTCGGAGGGGGACATCGGATGGTGACCTTCAATTTCACCTTGACCTTGACTTTCAAGGTCATTTGAAGGTCAAATCGAATTTTTTAAATAGAAACTTTAAAGTTATGTTAAGATTCGAAATGACCTTTAAAGATCATTTCGAACCGCTTGCAAGTCTAGTATGACCTGAAAACCAAAATTGATCGTGGTTTGTTTTTTAAGATATTTGAATTAGTAGTCATTCATATAAAATAAAATTATTCACACCAGAGCCTGCGTTCAGTCATCGACATAATATATACATCGATGTCCAGCACCCACGTTGATTGTGTTTCAACGAAGATTTGAATTTACATAGACGTTTAAATTTTGTAAAAATGGGTTTATCACTGTGAGTTTGATACACAAGTTCTCATACCTTGAA
>NW_022639451.1:7683283-7685341 GCF_010583005.1 Odontomachus brunneus
AAGTAAAAAATTATTGAAACCAATAATTTTATAGATATTTACGTAAATATCTTAGAAAATAGAGGTCGTATAAAAAATTTTTCAAACAAAAGTTGTTTGCTTTTTCACGTAGAATAAAATGCCGTAATAAAAAATATGTATCTCTATCTAAAAAAGCAAAGTAGACCTTGTCCTGACCTTGGCGACGTCATCTTAGGTCAAATAACTACTGTTATTAAATGCTACTTTTTAAGTCTTACAACTTTTATTCGAAACATTATTCTCTAAGATGCTCCCCCGCCGAGTTTTCTTGCCGTTGCCGAACTTATGGGACACACTGTATATATATACATACAGGATATAAAAAAATTAGACCGACAAACTTTGAGGGGAAATGGTGAACATAAAACAAACATATTTTGTTAATAATGTTTTTCTGTACGACGCTTCGTTTTAATACTACAAGGTACAAAATAGGAATTTTATGATTTTAATAAAAAAACAAACATATAAGTGGAAAAATTAAATTTATTTTAATTACACATATATATTTTAATCTTCAAAAAGCAATGAACAAAAGAACGGAACAAAAATGCGCAATTGATTAGCTCAATTTATAATAAATGTTTTATGGGGACATATGAAAACTCTCATTTATGAGACACCTATTGAATCAGAAGCAGAATTGGTAGCCCGAATTACTGCTGCAGCATATCAGGTTCAGAATATTCCTGCAGTCTTCGAGCGGGTGAGACAATCAACGTTTCGACGATGTCATCTTTGTGTTGAAACAAATGGAGGAATTTTTGAATATTTATTATAAATTGAGCTAATCAGTTGCGCATTTTTGTTCCGTTCTTTTGTTCATTGTTTGTTAAAGATTAAAATATATATATGTAATTGAAATAAATTTAATTTTTCCACTTATATGTTTGTTTTTTGTTAAAATTATAAAATTCCTATTTTGTATTCTGTAGTATTAAAACGAAGCGTCGTACAGAAAAACATTATTAACAAAATATGTTTGTTTTTATGCCCTCTATTTTCCCTCAAAGTTTGTCGGTCTAATTTTTTTACACCCTGTATATATACAGGGTGTCCCATTTTAAATTACGCACTGAATATCTCGTCAGGGGAGCCACCAATTCGAAAATAACCTTTACAAAAGTTGTTGGGTTCGGAGGGGGACATCGGATGGTGATTTTCAATTCCACCTTGACCTTGACGTCATTTGAAGGTCAAATCGAAGTTTTAAATAAAAACCCCTATTTTTTACTCCGGATTCGGAAAGAGCGCAAAATTTTACGTTTAGATGGTTACTTGAGGCTCTTCTTTGGAATGACCTTCAGAGATTATTTCAAGGACAAAATATTTGAAATTACGCAGCTGAATACATATCTTGTCGGGGAGCAACCAACCCAACCCTTACAAAAGTTGTTGGGTTCGGAGGGGGACATCGGATGGTGACCTTCAATTTCACCTTGACCTTGACTTTCAAGGTCATTTGAAGGTCAAATCGAATTTTTTAAATAGAAACTTTAAAGTTATGTTAAGATTCGAAATGACCTTTAAAGATCATTTCGAACCGCTTGCAAGTCTAGTATGACCTGAAAACCAAAATTGATCGTGGTTTGTTTTTTAAGATATTTGAATTAGTAGTCATTCATATAAAATAAAATTATTCACACCAGAGCCTGCGTTCAGTCATCGACATAATATATACATCGATGTCCAGCACCCACGTTGATTGTGTTTCAACGAAGATTTGAATTTACATAGACGTTTAAATTTTGTAAAAATGGGTTTATCACTGTGAGTTTGATACACAAGTTCTCATACCTTGAATCTTTTTTTCCTAAACGTTATTAAGCGGTTCGACCTTGAAATGATCTTTAAAGGTCACTTTGACTCTTAATATAACTTTAAAGTTTCTACTTAAAAAATTCGATTTGACCTTCAAATGACCTTGAAGGTCAAGGTCAAGGTGAAATTGAAGATCACCATCCGATGTCCCCCCCGAACCCAACAACTTTTGTAAGAGTTATTTGGATTGGTGCCTCCCCGACAAGATATGTATTA
>NW_022639451.1:7685351-7702374 GCF_010583005.1 Odontomachus brunneus
TTCCTAAACGTTATTAAGCGGTTCGACCTTGAAATGATCTTTAAAGGTCACTTTGACTCTTAATATAACTTTAAAGTTTCTACTTAAAAAATTCGATTTGACCTTCAAATGACCTTGAAGGTCAAGGTCAAGGTGAAATTGAAGATCACCATCCGATGTCCCCCCCGAACCCAACAACTTTTGTAAGAGTTATTTGGATTGGTGCCTCCCCGACAAGATATGTATTAAGGTGCGTAATTTCAAATATTTTGTCCTTGAAATAACCTCTGAAGGTCATTCCAAAGAAGAGCCTCAAGTACCCATCTAAACAAAATTTTGCGATCTTTCCAAATCCGGGGTCAAAAATAGGGGTTTCTATTTAAAAACTCGATTTAACCTTCAAATGACCTTGAAGGTCAAGGTAAAATTGAAAATCACCATCCGATGTCCCTCTCCGAACCCAACAACTTTTGTAAGGGTTATTTTCGGATTGGTGGCTCCTCTGACGAGATAATCAGGTGCGTAATTTAAAATGGGACACCCTGTATATATACAGGATGTCTCAAATTCTCCTTCGGGCACTTTGTGGGGACGTAGAATAGATTGAGGTGAACATAAAAGTCCTATACTGTTTTGCGATATTTGCAATAATTATCAAGATATTAATAGAAAATTTGTGAATGATCATGCAGGATATGGTAAATGAGTTATAATAGTGAGGACTGCCGTTGTGTACTTATACTTTAGATCAAATTGAACAAAAAAGTTCTCAACCATTTTGCAACTAATCACATAGATTTTTAATTATTGATTAAAGAAGATGAGTGCATTATCACGCAAAATCGTGCAATATATATATTACCCTCTAAAAAATATATTCTTTACATACAACAGTTTTCTGTTAAACTTTTTTTCTAATAACGCACAATCAATTATCTATCGAAATCTATCAATAAAAAAATATCAATAGTACACTTATAGTCATAAAAAAAATAAAAAAATATATGTAGGATGTTGTACTTTAATGGAAAGATTAAGTTGTATAACCTAAGCATGATATCCTACAAAAAATATCTTAGATAAAAGATATCTAGGTATTGTGAAGTAATTATTATAAAATAATTTAGAGGAGAGAGAGGGGGGAGGGAGAGTTTCCAATGAGAATTATCTCGCTATTCCATTTTTATTATTATATCTAAGAGGTCTTCTACAATAAGGAGTAAAATGTAAGCAATAAAAAAGTTAATAGTTAAGTTAAAAGTTAAGTTAATTTAACCAAATACTATTGATTAAATCATCAAATAACCCACTATGATTAGGTAATTTATTTATTCCTTACATCTTATTACCTATTGCAGAAGGTTATAAGAAGAACGAAATTATTCCGATCGTAACATTTCTGAATAGTTTCATAATACATACCCAGGAAACAAACTAAAAACATGTCTTTTCAAACTACACTATAGAACTCGCCCTTCACATTATGCACATTCATTTGCCAGTCTTTTAAAATTAATACCTTAATATTTATTGTTGTTTGCAAAATGGACCTTTTTTTATTGTGATAAGTATATGAGCAGATGTACACATTGTGTCAGGCATATATATAATCATTGAGAAAAATATATAATTATAAAACGTTGTAAATTTTTTTTAGGTTAAACTTGTTTTAAAACACAATAAGTATTTTATCGAATCTCCATTCCCAGAAGTTCTACAAAAATTATTAAAAGATCCTGTAATTCAAGAATGTCGATTGAGAAAAATTGTGGAAGATGTAGAAGTTGATGATATTATCACAAATATTCAAACTAAAATGAAAGCTCCTCAGGTAAAAACATACATTTATAATTAATTAGCAAGTTTGTATAATAAAATATATGTTTATAATAAAATAAATGTTTACTCTTTTATATTCGGATGAAGTTTGGAGCAAAACCATTTGCAAATACGTCTGTACTTAGTAAAACAAATGTAGAGACTTCTGAGCCTGGCCAAATATTAGCAGAAACGACTAGTATTCCAGAAGACATAACTGCATTTTATGATAAAATCGACAAAGAAGATGAAGATGAGGAAGAATATCAAGAATTAAAAACAGTTAGTTTTGAAGTGAATCAGGTATGTGTAGCATGTATGTGTATGTTCGTGTGTGTACGTGTAATACGTGCATATATGTACATGTGTGTTATGTGTAATATGTATGAATTTATTTGTTGTATTGAACGTATTTAACGTCATGTTGGTTTATAAAAAATATTTTAAAGTTCTTATGTTAAAATTACATGTGTTTATATAAAATATTTTAAAGTTCTTATGTTAAAATTACATGTGCTATTATGGATAAAAAGGAAAAAATTGAAGTTATACAAAAACGATGCATTGAATTGGAGCATCCTTTATTAGCGGAATACGATTTCCGCAATGATAGTATAAATCCAGATATAAAGTAAGATTAACAAAAAATAGCTGATTTTATCTTTTTACATATATACAATGAAAATAATTAAAAATAATAATTATAGTATCGACTTAAAACCGTCAGCTATGTTAAGACCTTACCAAGAGAAAAGTTTACGTAAAATGTTTGGTAATGGACGAGCTAGATCCGGAGTAATAGTTTTACCTTGTGGTAAGTGTATATATTCAATGAAATTTTTATCAGTTCTCTATATATTATTTTTTATCAACATTTGACCTTGTTAAATGTAGGCGCTGGTAAAAGTTTGGTCGGAGTCACAGCTTGCTGTACAGTACGTAAACGCGCTCTAGTATTGTGTAACTCTGGTGTGTCTGTTGAACAATGGAAGCAACAATTCAAAATGTGGTCTACCGCCGATGACTCAATGATTTGTCGATTTACTAGCGAAGCAAAAGATAAACCTATGGGTTGTGGAATATTAATTACTACATATTCTATGATTACGCACACCCAAAAACGCTCTTGGGAAGCTGAACAAACAATGCGATGGCTTATGGAACAGGAATGGGGTATTATGGTTTTGGATGGTAAATATTTGTTATATTTGCTATCGTAACAACTAATAATAACTAATATTTATTTTTATGTAAATTAATAATTCATAATTAATCCTTGTTTTAGAGGTACATACTATCCCTGCAAAAATGTTTCGTAGAGTATTGACGATTGTTCAGTCCCACTGTAAATTGGGTTTAACAGCAACGCTCTTGCGAGAAGATGATAAGATTGCCGATCTGAATTTTTTAATTGGTCCTAAATTATACGAGGCGAATTGGTTGGAATTACAGAAAAGAGGATTTATCGCAAGGGTGCAATGCGCCGAAGTGTGGTGTCCTATGACTCCGGAATTTTATAGAGAATATCTTGGTTGTAAAATGAGCAAAAAATTGGTTCGATTATCTTTTTATATTACTCATGATTATTAAATATAACTTAAAACTTTAATATATACTTTAGTGTAATATATATTTTTTTATTTTAGTTATTATATGTGATGAATCCAAATAAATTTCGTTGTTGCCAATATTTAATTCGATACCATGAGAGACGTGGAGACAAAACAATTGTTTTCTCAGATAATGTATTTGCATTAAAGCACTATGCTATAAAAATGAATAAGCCATATATTTATGGTCCTACTAGTCAAGTGAGTATTAGTTGTATTTTCTTTATACTTTACATATAAATACATTAACTTTTAACCTTCTGAATGCTATAAACGCTTATATACGTCTAATAAATTTACTTGATTTATAACTTCAATACAAGTAATAGTTGTCAACTGTTATAATACTTACATTTATTTTTTTTATGTAATTTTAGTATATAAATAGAATTTTTATATTAGTGTTTTTTGTTATTCAATTTTTCTAGAAGTTATCTCTGTCACTGATAGAGATTTATACCTAGATTAATCTGATATTTTATACTCAGCAATCTTTAGTTCTAAAGTACTCTGCACTTAATTGTACAAAATTATACTTTAATAAAAATGATTTAATTTGTATTTTCAGAGTGAAAGAATACAAATCTTGCAAAATTTTAAATTTAATATGAAAGTAAATACGATATTCGTTAGTAAAGTGGCGGATACTTCTTTTGACTTACCAGAAGCTAACGTTTTAATACAAATTTCTTCTCATGGTGGATCTAGAAGGCAAGAAGCACAACGATTAGGACGCATACTTAGGGCTAAAAAGGGTACAAATTTACTATTCCTACTTCTTTCGATTCTTTTATCTATCATATATGTGTTATTTAAATTATCATTATTACAATAAACAATTTCATTCTTTTGCAGGTGCCGTTGCAGAAGAATATAACGCATTCTTTTATACACTTGTCTCGCAAGATACAATGGAAATGAATTATTCAAGGAAGCGTCAACGGTTTCTTGTGAATCAAGGATATGCTTATAAAGTTATCACAAAACTCGCAGGCATGGATGAGGTAAGACTACAATTAAATAACAGTGTTTTTTAATAGTGCAAAGTATTGTAATAATATAATATTGTAGAGATAGCTTCAATAGATTAAAAATTGATATCTTTATTTTTTTCTTTTAATTAGAACTTTACTATCAAGAAATATGTAAAAATTAAAGTATCATTTACGTTACGCTATTTATTAGAATTACAAATTCATTAAATATAAATCTGATAGATATACTGTCACACTTATAATTGTTAGCATATATTTATTTGAGCATATATTTATTTGTTATCTATAAAATGTACAAATAACATAGGTCTGCAAAATTAAGGAATGTTGTTTGAGATCTGACAATGTTTTCCTAAAACAAGTGTTTCTAACCAGTGTTTTCCTATGTAATTTTTACGCTGAATCCGAATCCGACTGCAGAATTGCTTTATTACATCATGATTTTGAGATATTTGAAGTTAAAAGTGTCAAAAATAGAGTTTTTGACAAAATTTCGTTCACTTATTGTAGCGACATGAAATTTTTTTTCAAAATTTTGATGACAGCATCGAAAAGTATAGATATTTACCTACAAAATGCAATTTAGGGTACTCCAATATGATTTTTTTGTGTCAATATATTGCAAATTGAATTTTAATTCTTTAACGACCAATGGTACATACGCTGTGCCATAAATCACTAAAATTTCTGATCTCGTCTTTAATATTGTCTTAACGGACCGGAAAATTCCCGATCTCGTTTTCATCGCCTGGATCAGCTTTTAATTTTGTCTTAACTGGCCGGAAAATTTCCGATCTCGCCTTTATTGACCGGATCAATTCCTAATCTTGTCTTTTAGCCATAAAATTCCCAATCTCATCTTAATTGGCCAGTGTAGTTCTTTTGTATTTTGGTCCGCCATTTTGGATTTAGTATATACGTTATATGCAGAGATGCCAAATGAGTTACATTTACAGCACGCGTAAAGGGGACGGCTCCCATGTATGCGTGCTCCCATATGTGCGCCTCTCATTTCGGCTGACTTCGGACGGTGGAAGAGCGCAGACAAAATCTGCTCTTTTTCTTCTCCAAAACTGTGGTATATACTCGAGTTCCTTGAATTATGCCAAGCTAGCGATGCGATTTCGGGTGCCGGCGACGAAACGTCACACGTATAAACCGATTGTCTGTGTATGCGTAAAGGAAAGAAATGCGAGCAAGTCAGCTTCCAGTTATTTAATCGTATCGCGTATTTATTTGATTGTTTAAGTAATTAATATATGTCCCATCTCGCATATATATATCAAATAATTAAATAAATATGTCTTATATATAATTAAGTAAAAACAAATCTATTCTTGGCCAATATGTACGCTTTTCTCTTAACAACATTTCGTTATTAAAATATGACTTATTATTACTACAAGAAATTTAAGATAAAAAATTAATTTTAATATTGTTTCGTAAAATGTATTCTGTTAGTATACTTTTTTACTTTATTCATTTTGCAAATACATATAGTAAAAATAAAGAAAAATGTTTCCTTGCAATACTATTTCTATTATATTTAAGTTTTACGAAGACTACGTACATATTGTTGCTCAACGGAAACCGTGAGAAGGCGGTAGTTTCTTCCGTCAAAAATTTTGACAATTTTGCTTAATATTGCAATAATTTTTATTTTTATTTTTTTACATGTTTTTTTTTATAATATAACAGGTTGAAATAAATAATTCAACATGTTGTAATGTAAAAAAATTAATTTGTAATAAGAATTGTAATATTAAGAAAAATATTGTGTGTGTGTGTGTGTGTGTGTGTGTGTGTGTGTGTGTGTGTGTGTGTGTGTGTGTGTGTGTGTGTGTGTGTTTTGTATTTCCAGAGAATGGAAAGACACGATAGGTAAGAAAGATAGTTAGAAAGAGCGGATAGATAGAAAAAATGGGAAACAGAGAAATAAATAGATATAAAATATACGGATAACAAAGAAAGATTCCAGACAGCGTACAAACTTCCATGCGACGTTTTAAAGACTTTTCGGAGATGTCCTTAGGACTTATTGCTTTTAATAAATAATTATATGATTATTTTGCTACATGTATGAATAGAAAATGCTTTTATATTTTTCCAAGAAAAATGTACTGTGTCAAACAAATTCTAATTATATCTTATCAAGTCGAGTAGCTTATCACACACAAGTAAGAAATTGTATTTAATTTCTTACCAATGATCAATTTTTACGCATTTTAATACATTGCAGATTTTTGTGAAAATGCACTGTAATAAGAAAAGCATTTTTTTCCTTAAAATATGTTTTTATAAAATGTCAAAATTTTTTAACGGAAGAGACCACCACTTTCTCGCGGTTTCCATTGAGTAACAATATGTACGTAGTCTTCGTAGAACTTAAATATAATAGAAATAGTATTGCAAGGAAACATTTTTCTTTATTTTTACAATATGTATTTGCAAAATGAATAAAGTAAAAAAGTATACTAATAGAATACATTTTACGAAACAATATTAAAATTAATTTTTTATCTTAAATTTCTTGTAGTAATAATAAGTTATATTTTAATGACGAAATGTTGTTAAGAGAAAAGCGTACATATTGGCCAAGAATGGATTTGTTTTTACTTAATTATATATAAGACATATTTATTTAATTATTTGATATATGTACGCGAGATGGGACATATATTAATTACTTAAACAATTAAATAAATACGCGATACGATTAAATGACTGGAAGCTGACTTGCTCGCATTTCTTTCCTTTACGCATACACAGACAATCGGTTTATACGTGTGACGTTTCGTCGCCGGCATCCGAAATCGTATCGCTAGCTTGGCATAATCAAGGAGCTCGAGTATATACCACAGTTCTAGAGAAGAAAAAGAGCAGATTTTGTCTGCGCTCTTCCACCGCCCGAAGTCAGCCGAAGTAAGAGGCGCACACGGACGGGCACGCATAGGAGCCGTCCCCTCTACGCGCTGTCAGCGTGCTGTAAATGTAACTCATTTGATATCCCTGGTTATATGTATATTCAGAGGCAGGTATGGTTTCCCTCGGCGGGCCCGTATACGCCTGTCAAATAGTCGAAAGCGACAACAGGCATATACGGAGGGCGTACTGTACGTCTTACGTACAACGCGAGAGAAGCGAAGAAGGCACGTAGGGGAAGTGGTGGGAGACATTTCGATGTTGCATCCTTTTCGCACGTCGTCCGATCGAGAGAAAAAACATCAGCAGATGTTACAGTTGTTAGTAGTGTCCTCAGTAGCTGTCTCACTCACTCAACGTTTGAATGCAGAGAATATGAGCGAGACAGCAATAGGGACACCGCGCTGTCTCTATAGGTGTCTTGCTCGCTCTAGTATCCATGTATCACGCTTTCCTCTTTTCTCCTTAGCAAAAATGCACGTTGTGCCGATGAATGACACCGAACGACAAAATTTAACTTTTTTGTTGTACGAATGTGAGTAGTCATTTCCGATGTATTTTGCCCGCTAAGCACAAATCCTTAGTCCAAATTTGGTTACCATGTTACATTTTTGAAAAAAAAATACATCGGAAATGATAGACATATTTCGTCATTATAAGGTCATTAAGATGCGTCCGCATGTAATATTGAGATATTAAGATCTTTACAAAGAATGAATTTTGCCGGTATATGAAAAAAATCATCTGATGCTATAAATATTTCAATAATATTGCCGCATATTCTGATGTCAATGGTAATGGATAAAAACATTTCACAATTTGACATATTCTACGGAATGGAATAAATTTTTTTCTTCGTAAATTTCATGATAAGCATCAGTATAGATATATCAGTATGTAATCATAAAGTATAGACTTTTCTTTGCAATTTTAAAAAGAGGCAGATTTTTTTCGCAAAGTTTCGACATATCTAAGGGCGCGATCCATTGCACGCTGCAAACGCTTCGAAGTCTAAGCACTCAAAGTTACCCATGCATTTCTTTTAAATCGCTTAAGACCGGGAATACAATAGGTGTAGTAAGCTTTAAGCATTAAGAAATTAAACAATCCTAGTTGACTTTTACAAGAATAATCGAATGAGGTTTGCCAATTTCTTATGACTTAAAGCTTACTACACTTATTGTGTTCCCGTGTTAATTTGACATACTGTACTAGATGGAATGAATTTTTTTCATAAATCTTATGATAAAAATATCGTTGTTTTCTTATAAATTAAAAAAAATAAGAAAGAACTAATAATATTATAAGGCTCTTGTAAAAATCAATTTAATTCTAAATATAAACAGTAGGCATGTAAGAGCCGATTTTTCGCTGGTTCGTGTTATGTAGGTTTAATGTACAGAAACAATTAATACAAGTTTCCAATTAAAGCAAGTTTTTTTTTAAGAAACTTTTTCTTGCTTCTTAAGGTAATAGATATCGAGGCAGTCCAATAATAAAGGGGTCTACAGCTTCTTGATTTCATTGACTTCTTACTTTGCTTTACGCGAAATTTGCAACATTTATGTTGTATTCTGTTCTGTACTCCTTTTCTACGCCGAATCGAGGAACGATTTAAATGTACGTAATATTTATAGAAGACTTGTATTAATTGTTTCTTTACATTAAACCTACATAACACGAACCAGCGAAAAATCGGCTTTTACATGCCTACTGTTTATATTTAAAATTAAATTGATTTTTACAAGAACCTTATAACATTATTAGTTCTTTCTTATCTTTTTTAATTTGTAAGAAAACAACGATATTTTACAATTTTTATCATAAGATTTATAAAAAGAATTCATTCTATCTAGTACAGTACGTCAAATTTTGTCGTTCGGTGTCATTCATCAGCATAACGTGCATTTCTGCTAAGGAGAAAAGAGGAAAGCGTGATACATGGATACTAGAGCGAGCGAGACACCTATAGAGACAGCGCGGTGTCCCTATTGCTATCTCGCTCATATTCTCTGCATTCAAGCGTTGAGTAAGTGAGACAGCTATTGAGGCACCACTAATAACTGTAACGTCTGCTGATGTTTTCTTTCTCGATTGGACGACGTGCGAAAATGATGCAACATCGAAATGTCTCCCACCATTTCCCCTACGTGCCTTCTTCACTTCTTTCGCGTTGTACGTAAGACGTATAGTACGCCCTTCGTATATGCCTGTTGTCGCTTTCGACTATTTGACAGGCATATACAGGCCCGCCGAGGGACACCATACATGCCTCTGAGTGACCATGAAAGGGTTAAATTTCAATTCATAATATATTGGCGAAAAAAAATATCGGGGCGCTCCAAATTGCATTTTGTACGTTAAGACCCATATTTTTCTATGCTGTTCAGAATCTTGAACAAAAATTCTGGATCGCTACAGTGAACGAACTTTGGCAAAAAACGCTATTTTTGACACATTTAATCTCAAATATCTAAAAATCCTGACGTGATGAGAAAAATCTGAGATCGGATTCGGATTCAGCGCGAAAAAATACATCGTAAATGACTCTTCAATCTTAATCAACAGAATCTTGCAGCTTGTGTAATTATCGAGATATAAAATGTGAAAGTAAAGAATATAAATACGTATTTATACTTTTATTGATTATGCAAAATTACTTAATGTAAAATAATACAAATCTTTATTGTTTAAAAGTATAACATTAAAAAATAAGTTTAATTTATATAGGAGCCTGATTTGATGTATGCAAACCGAGAAGAACAGGGTCAATTGTTACAACAAGTTTTAACAGCTAGTGATACAGATGCAGATGAAGAAAGAATACCTGGTGAAGGACCAAGACCGGTGAGTTTTATGAGAGTAAAGTATAACCTATGTGTAAAGTATAATCTAATGGCAAATTCGATTAAAGGCACTAATGCACACCAGTGCATATTAAGGCTATTTCATAGTCCATTCTTATATTTAAGATAGTCTTAAATTCGCCTCCAAATGCTCCTAACCAGTGCAACAATTTGTATAACATCTGAAGATGAATATAAGATGATTTTAAATATAAGATAAAACTCTATAAATACAATAGAAATATAAGAACAAACTATAATCGACCTTGGTATGTATTGGTGCGCATTAGTGCTTCCAATTGAATTTTTAAATAAATAAATTTTTCCTCAGATTGTACGTAAAATTGGTACTATGGCGTCAATATCAGGTGCAGATGATGCTATCTATTATGAATATAAGAAAGCTCCTGGTTCATCAACAGCAAACAAACATCCTTTATTTAAAAAATTCAGGACATAACTATGATGTGTATTCATTTATTCTTTAATATTAAAATATATAATACAAATTACCTAATGTTAGATTCTAAAATATTTGTTTTTTGAGAAAAATTTATTAGAGAAAAATTTGTAATAAATTGAAATAAATTATATGGTTTGAAAAGCTGGCTGACTATAATAATCATCCTTTCTAATCCCAACTTGTTTCTTATGCATTTTTCTCTAATATAAAAAAAAAAAATATTTTAGAATATAAAGTTAAACTCACTCTGTATATAAAATAATAAATGTGTGTACTATTATTATGTTCTTTAGCTTATATTTATAATATCCATGATGAAATAAAAGAAATTGCAATTATAATATTCTTGCTATAATTTTAATTCAAAATTAGATTTTTTTTATTAAAATATTATCTTTAATACGTTAACTGCCATGGCAATTTTCAGGATGGCGATCTCAGAAGCCAATTTGATTTAATCATATGGATAGATCATGAAAGAACTACGAGATAAATCGTAATCGGCGCCCTAGCCAAGAAGGCCAACTACAATTTATCTCGTAGTTGGCAGTCAACGTGTTAATATTTCATTTATATTTTATTTCATATGTCGTGTACAAAAAGGGAAAGAGAGACAAAATTTTACAATTAGACAAAATTCTACAATTAGACGATATATTCTAAAACTTACAAAATATGTTCTTCAATCTTTTCGCCCATGATCGTACGACATTCATACAAAGTTAATCGGCAAATAATAAATATTAAAAAAATGACATTATGCAATCGTTTGTATTTGAAAAGGACTGAATGCAATTAAGGTTCCTGACCTCTCGCATTGTCTATTTCTTTTTAATGACGAAACGAGAAGATGCATGCTAAAAATTCTTGTGAAATACATTGAAATAAAAATTATATATTTATAAAGTAACATTTGCGATTAATTAAACAAATTTGTAAGATATTCCGTGCACTTCCTTTTTGTTCTAATAATCAATAATTTATTATAAATTAACCTGAATAGAAATAAGCAAAGAAATAGATTGAGAATGAATTGTATGTCACGTTAATTTACAACAAGTTATTGTTAGAGCAAAAGGAGAGTGCATGGAATATCTTACAAATTTGTTTAGTCGATTGCAAGTGTTACTTTATAGATATATATTTCCCAGTCAGAACTACATGTTAATTCAAGGTTGATTCGACGTCGATGAGGGTTGAATCAACATTGATTCAATGGTTTATCGGTCATTTCGACGTCGAATTAATCTTGAATTAACTTTAATGGTTCTGACTGGTTTTATTTCAACGTATTTCGCAAGAATTAACATGCATTTTCTCGCTTTTGACGTCATTAAAAAGAGATAGACAATGCAAGTGGCCAGGAGTCTTAATACAGGTTTTAAAGTTAGATTTCTCAGTTTTTCAATTAAATTACATAATACACATGATATAATAACCATCGCGTGATTTCGCTGAGAAACTCATATTTATTGCTAAACCTAAATTTGTGTGTATTTTATTTGAGATAACTGTTATTAAATAAACAAATTCTTTCTCGCATGAAAACTTTTTAAAAGGAACGATGTCATATATAAAATAAAATTATAAGATCTAAAAAAAAATTCTCAGAAAATTAGATCAATATTAACAATCGTTAATTGAAACTTGTCTCACATCTAAAATACCCAGATCTAAATTTAGTGTTAAATCAGAGTTTTTCAATTGTATGTAATGTAAATAGTAATTTTATAATCATGATTCATATATAGAGGTTGCTTTCTAACAAGAAAATACAGGTAGATATAAATAACACAATTTCTTTCTGTGTAACAGTATAGTAAACTTCAATAATGCTTTCTATTTCTAATTAGATTGTTTGTTCCAGTTAGGAACAACAATATGTCTGAAAGTATATGTGAAATATTTCATATAGGAACATTTCTTTTTACATAATTCTGTTCATGTAAGTTATAATATTTCTATTTAGCCTAACTACTTGATATCATTCTTTTTGTACAAAATAGAACTTTAAACAACAATATTTCTTATTAATAATGCCTTTGTACTGTAACTTCAATAATGCCTTCTATTTCTAATTAGATTGTTTGTTCCAGTTAGGAACAACATTTCACATATTGTTTCAGTTGTTATCTGATTATGCTATACTAATAGCGTGTTCGACTGGCCCTGGATTAATCGCTCCGAGAGCGATTAATGACGTCATAAGTCTCTACTAGCCAATCATAAAACTTATAAGTACTTGTTTGACCAATAAACATAGGCTGAATAACCCAGAGTGGAGTAACCCAGAGCCAGTCAACATGCTATAATTATTATATTATAATTTATTCTTAATAATACCGCGTTGGGAAAATTATTTTTTACAAGTTTATTGTTAAATGTTTATTATCCGTATTCATAAAAATTCATTTTGGTTATCGTTACTCTCCTTCTAATAATATTAAACAGTAACAATGTTACTGTTAGAAATAACATAGTACTTTTTACAACGACGTTGTAACTATATGTTCATGAACAATATATATGAAAGTGAAAAATTCTAAAAAAAAATCACTTGCTGTTTTAAATGTATATACATACATACAATGGACAGTGTAATCAAATATATTCTATAGAAATGTATGAACAAATATTCAAAATATAGTTAAAATAAAACTGAAATGTTAAAGGCTCCAATGCAGAAATAATTAAATGTTATTTTGTAAATATATTGACTGATTTTGGTGTTTAATATATTTGTTATAAAAAACAGGTAATGTCAAAAATGAACAAAAATTACATTTTCAAAAAATGTAAAAAAGTGTCAAGTGCGCGCATTTTGCTCAGAAAGCTGTACCAAAATAATTTGATGTAATATTGGAACTGTACAAAAGTTAATATTCCTATAAAAAAATATTTATAGAACTGTATAAAATTATTTATAAAATAACACATTTATAATTCTTAATAAGAAATATTGTTGTTTAAAGTTCAATTTTATACAAAAAGAGTGATATCAAGTAGTTAGGCTAAGTAGAAATATTATAACTTACATGAACAGAATTATGTAAAAGGAAATGTTCCTATATGAAATATTTCACATATACTTTCAGAAAATACAAATCTAAAGACGTTAAATATTATTAGATACTATTTAGAAAATATATTTGAATTAATATGAATGTACAGGATGGGAAAAAAGGTCGATACCCCTGAATAACTCAGAAAATATAAGTTTTACAGAAAAATGTTTCAGACAGAAGTTGTAGGATGTAAAGAGATCTATTGATATTATTAGTTTGACTTTGGATAGGATCACCAAAGTTACCTTAAATTTTTTAAATAGAACCTCTTATCTTTTATTGCACATTCTTGTAGCTTATCTCAAGAGCTATTCAAAATATTTTAATGTATTTTTTCGTTAAATAATGAAAGTAATGAAACTTTTTGAGTAATGAAACTTCAAAGTTACAGTACAGCTGGCATTAGCATTATCCAAGGTGTACCATGCAGAGGTTGCTCGGTCGGATTTACACCTTTTTCGTGCATGTGTGTGCGTGCGTGTGGCACGTGTGTGTTGTGTGTGATAGCAAAGATCCTTATCTATTAAGGACTCTATGATTCGTCACTCCTATATAGTATTTAAAGACTCCAAACGCACGCGCGCGCGAACATGCAGAGAGGGTTTGGAGTTGTTAAATACTATAGGAGTGACGAACCATAAAGTTCTTATCTTTCCCAGATAGAAATGCGTGATGATCACGTTTCATCATAATGTGATGTCATACTATGATTTCACCTTGATACCTTTTTAAAGATCATTATGTGATTAACATGACATGAACACAAGATGTACACAAATGATATACAAATATGTCTAGTTCATCAAGTTTTGTTATTATAATATTATTAGATGAGATATTTTTCTGATCATCATTACATGAACGACATATGAGCAGCATATGCGCACGCATTTGTATGCATTTTTGCAATCATCCACGTCAATACATGAGCGCGTGCTGAACGCAACATGACATCATTTTTCTATTTGGGTTGCTATATACGCACAACACACACGTGTACGCATGCACCCGCGCACACAATAAACACACACAGAGAGGGTTTGGTATTGTTAAATATTACGGGAGTGATGAAGTCCTTGAGGTCCTTATCCTTGCTGAAACACACACATACACAAAAAAGGTGTAAATCCAACTGTGCAACCTCTACGTGGTACATTTCTAATGTCGGCGGTATAGTAACTTTGAAGCCTCATAACTTAGAAAATTCTTATCAAAAAAAAATTTGTGACCAATGTTTTAGAAAGCTTACGAGGTAAACTACAAAAATATGCAACAAAAAATAGGGACTCCAATTAAAAAAAAAAAACTACTGCCCTTAAATATGTCTTTTTAAATCACACAACTTTTATCTAAAACTTTTTTTAAAAGTGCATTGTTTACAAGGTATTTGAGTGTTTCTAGACTTTTGGTATATCCTGTATTCCTAACAACACAGATGTCCAGGGGACATTCAAAGTATATCCTGAGGAAGTCCTGAGGACATTTCTTCGTCCTCAGGATGTCCTCAGGAGATTTTATGTTGTCTGGGATGTGTGCGCTTGCGTGTGCATATACTTCTAGGCATGCTAATGCCCGTATTCATAGGCAGGCCTTATATTTAAGGCTTCTTTAAGTTTATCTTCAGGTGCTCTACGGTTCATTTTATTGGCTACAGAGCATCTGAAGATGAATTTAAGGAGGCCTTAAATATAAGGCCTGACTATGAATACAGGCATAAGTGTTTTTGTGTGACTCTTTATTTTATTTTATCCTAAATTTTATATGGTTATCAATAAAAAGAAGTCAACAGTTATTACCCAATAAGTAATCTGTACGCAGATTGACATTAAATTGACGACAGAATCTGTCGCCAATCTGATGTTAGTCTGCGTACAGATTGCTTACTGGGTTATATGTTGACAGGATGTAATCATTATAGGTTCGCAGTTTTAATTTTTATAAAAAGGAGTGAAATCATAACAAAACTTTATAAAAATAAAAAACAATGCCAAGTATATAAAGCATGTCTAAATACGTATACAACAAAAAATAATACAATGTAAAAACAATGGATTAAATATTGAAAAAAACACGTTATTAAAGAATAGATGAGATCAATACGATTGAGATTAGAAGATAGGCAGAAGTTTTTAACTGATTCATAATCATCTAATTCGAAAACTCCTGGAAAATGAGTTTCACTGAAATCCAAGAAAATATCACATTTTGATCCATCATTTTAAATTTCGGGTTCTGCCACATAGCATCTCAAAGTGCATATTTAGACCTACATTTTATATCTTAGCGAAAGTTTTTCCCCTAAAAACTGTCTGGGCGTAGCGTGATCGATTTCACGTGGAACGACGTGGATGTATATTTAAGCCCTCAAAGTTCAAGTTCAAAGTTTTCTTCAAAATTTGTCATTTTAACTAAGAAAGGATGACAATATTCGAATATTAAACATTAAAAAATATTAAACAATTAAAATGAAAATTTATTTTTACATTATATTGTCACTTCAACTCCTATCATAACAGATTACAGCACGAACGTATCAATAATGTCTCTTAATTTGTGATAACCAGGAGTATTGCAACTGTATACGGAAAAATATATGGTCATCATTTAGTAGCCGAGTGTACAGGGTGTTACACTTACAGGGTCAGTACGACGGGTTGCCTCGTCGGCAGGCGCGTGATTTCACCGTATCATAGTAGACCGTGGTGAAACTGTCACGCGCGTTTTCTTTCTTATGAAGTTTACTGCGTTCTCTCCAAGTTATCACGATCGCGACGGACTTACGATTAGATTATTAATAGGTTGTGCCAGAAATAATAATACAGATGTAAAAAGGAATGTGATAAGTATAATATGATAATGGGAGATGGAGGTTTTATTTTAATAAAAAAATATCAATTACAGTCATTTTGTAGCCCTCGACTTTCACCGGCCTTTTACGGATATGTTTCTTACATATTTATTTATAGAATTTTAAAAACATGTGGACACGATGACATTATATATATGAGGGTGGTCTGAAAAGTTTCCGACCTAACAAAGATACAAGTCATTTTTTCTGAAAATTGTTTTTTATTTTTCAACATAGTCTCCTTGTAAATCTACACACTTCTCCCAGCGATGCTCCCATCTCTGTAACCCGTCGAAATAGTACTCGGCGTTTTTCTCTGCAAAATAATTGTTCACGAAGGTGATTGCCTCTTCATTTGACGAAAATCTCTGTCCTCCGAGCGCAATTTTTAGATGAGGGAACAAAAAGAAGTCGCTTGGGGCTAGATCTGGTGAGTAAGGTGGATGGTCAAGCAGTTCAAACCGTAATTCGTGGATT
>NW_022639451.1:7705126-7705294 GCF_010583005.1 Odontomachus brunneus
GCGAGCAGATTTTACGCAGAGTCTGTCAACAGTGTCTGTTGACAGAATGGCAACAGACTGCACACAGAAACTGTTTTATCAGTCTCTGACGACAGATTGGTGACAGACTGCGCGCAGAGTCTGCCGACAGACTTAGACGGCAGATTGGTGGTAGACTGCGCGCAAAGC
>NW_022639451.1:7705304-7705678 GCF_010583005.1 Odontomachus brunneus
AGTACGACGGGTTGCCTCGTCGGCAGGCGCGTGATTTCACCGTATCATAGTAGACCGTGGTGAAACTGTCACGCGCGTTTTCTTTCTTATGAAGTTTACTGCGTTCTCTCCAAGTTATCACGATCGCGACGGACTTACGATTAGATTATTAATAGGTTGTGCCAGAAATAATAATACAGATGTAAAAAGGAATGTGATAAGTATAATATGATAATGGGAGATGGAGGTTTTATTTTAATAAAAAAATATCAATTACAGTCATTTTGTAGCCCTCGACTTTCACCGGCCTTTTACGGATATGTTTCTTACATATTTATTTATAGAATTTTAAAAACATGTGGACACGATGACATTATATATATGAGGGTGGTCTG
>NW_022639451.1:7705688-7706374 GCF_010583005.1 Odontomachus brunneus
CCCAGATAGCCAAACCTGTGCGAGCAGATTTTACGCAGAGTCTGTCAACAGTATCTGTTGACAGAATGGCAACAGACTGCACACAGAAACTGTTTTAGCAGTCTCTGACGACAGATTGGTGACAGACTGCGCGCAGAGCCTGTCGACAGATTCTGACGACAGACTGACGGCAGATTGCGCGCAGATTCTGTTTCCTAGATAGGCTATTTAATTCTATCAAGGGTCATATGTACGCTATTAAATAGGACAGTTTCATATACACACCATGTAAAACTGCTGTAGAGGAGTCAAGATAATTATATTGTGCAATAATTGTACACATATACACAATAAAAAACAATTTTTACTTTTTAAAATTTAATTGTATTACATATTTTTTTATAAAAAAGCAACAATAATAGAGAAATAATGAGTACAAGTATAGAATAGTATAACGGTTAAATGGCCATTTAAAGGCGTACATATGCCATCCTTAGTAAAAATTGTTCTCATAATTTTTCATACAATTTCTCATCTTATTATTTTTTTAAATGTTGTTATGTCATTAAATCCGATTTAACCGTCATGCAATAAGTATTGAAGGCAGCAGCACCGAATAAAATATTAGTCTCGCTATGTAAATAACTTTTACAGAATTTTTTTGATGGTTTATTTAAAAATATATCATGCTTCGATTTTGATAAAAC
>NW_022639451.1:7706384-7706515 GCF_010583005.1 Odontomachus brunneus
CGATTTAACCGTCATGCAATAAGTACTGAAGGCAGCAGCACCGAATAAAATATTAGTCTCGCTATGTAAATAACTTTTGCAGGATTTTGGTTTATTTGAAAATATATCATGCTTCGATTTTGATATAACTT
>NW_022639451.1:7706665-7707010 GCF_010583005.1 Odontomachus brunneus
GACCAAATTAATTCGCACATGTAAAAGTACAGTATTTTATTAGCATGATAGAAAAATGTCATTATCTGCTGTTTTATTACAGTAATTTTCTATACAGTCCTTGGTAGAAAATTAATTTCGAATTATCGTACAGGTCTCTCTTACATTATTTATACGCTAAACGGTTTTGTCTATATTTTGTGGTTTAAAAGGCGAACAAACTCTAAGATTTTTCTTCCTTAAACTTTAAGTGGGTAATATAAAGCACTTTTTATCAAGTTAGGAATTGGCGTAGTGTCTAAGGCGACGGACGATTATCCAAAAGATGTCTTCAGTTCAAGTTCGAATCTCACTAGAGAAAATATT
>NW_022639451.1:7707128-7709946 GCF_010583005.1 Odontomachus brunneus
ATCTTAAAAATTATGAAAAAATAATATAGAAAAACTTTTTTTTCATTGTATTTTACGAGTATTTATGAGTATTTATGAGAAAGCGCTTATTCTATAAGTAATTATGAAAAATTATGAGAAAATTTTCTACCAAAAATTTAATTGAAGAACCTACGAAACGACAGGATCTGCACACAATCTGCCGTCAGAGTCTGTCAGCAGGCTCTGCGCGCAATCTGCCACCAGTCTGTCGTCAGAGTCTGTTCGCAGACCCTGTCAGCAATCTGACGGCAGATTGGGGACGCAGATGACTATAGATCCTGCTCGAATTCGACAGATCCTGTCGCCAGTCTGCGCGCAGATTGCTTACTGGGAGGCTATCTAAAAGCATATAACGGCTTGTGTCCAATAGAGTTTGCGGTGCATGCGAGAAAATGGCCACCCATATTTTCACTACGTTTAGTTATAAAATTCTTTTGTTGAAAATGAGCAGAGTAAATAACGTCCAATATCATATATTTTTTTGTTACACTAGAACATTACGGGCGCGCGCTACGCGCGCGTTATTTACCATCTTTATCACTACAATGACCTTTTAAATTACCTTATTCTTACCCTTATTTTTGCCTAAATAATATGTTTCTCTCTTTGTCTGCCCTTTCTTTTTCCTCTTTCTCCTCTATCCTTCTATTCTCTATTCTTCTATTTTTATAATTTATATATTTTTTGTATTCTTTTTTTCATGAGCTAACCAACGCGATGACAGTTATTTGCCTGATAATTTTACAGGCGCAAACGACACGAAGCAAGCCGCAGCCCACATGAAGTGAGCTAAGCGAGAGAACCAATCAGCATCGCAGAAAAACCGCAACAATTAAATCTCTTACATGCCTTTTTTTAGAGTGAAACATTTTTTTATGCAACAAGATGCTGGCATTTTTGGTTTTACGATAGTAATTTAATAGCCACGTTGACTCACATTGTACGTTGTAAGTACTCACACAAGTGACATGTCACACACACAGGACCGCCGCCATTTTCTCACATGCAACCAGAAACCTTACACGACATACGTTCGAGGCCCTTGTTAGCAATCTAGTTTACCTACTTACTATAGACATCTGTGTATATAGTATCATATAGAGAAAAATTTAGTATTATATCAACGTAGTATATAGTGTTTATATATGACATATGACATCTGGCGTTTACAGCTTATTGATAATATGTTAAATAAAGAAATTCAATTATAGTTCTATTAAATATTTTAGAACATGGAGGGTAGTTAATTATACATCGCTTATTCGTTATATAGATTTGAACAACATTTTATTTTAAAAAACTTGTTGAACACGTGCGGATGGTAGTCTTTTTCGGTGTATTTAGTAACTACGTAATGATTGCATTAAAAAAAGAGAAATTTTATGTAAAAGATATAGATTAGGAAAGAATGTTGTACATTAAGAATGATACGCAACCATAAATTGTAGCTGGCATTTTTCATATCGCTATCCTTATGTATACATAATCGCTATCCTTATATATACATTTTATATATATCCGCATTATGATTCATAACTCGAAAAATCTTCCTCTCCCCTTCCCCCCAATCTATATTTGTTTCAAATATAGATTTATTGACGAATAGGAAGAATTCTGAGAAATTAAAAATAGCGCACTAGCGTTTTCGTAGTAGAAATTATTTAAAAAAAAAGAAAGAAAGAAAAATTCTTCCTGTCCTTTGCCTCTTATTCATATACAGAGTGTTTTATTTTAATGAACGCAATTGAATATTTTTTAAACTAAGTGAGATATAGAAATTATGTTTTGTCGTTATTGGTTGGAAGGGGAGAACACATTTCGATTTAAAAAATATAACCTTAGATCGCCCTATTTCATTTAGAATTTTTAAATAAAATTTAAATAAGATTTTTTAATATAAATCGTTTTTTTAGGTCACATTTTTTATAAAATATATATAAAAATACTGAAATGAGAGATATATCGTCGAAAATTGTGAATATTTTATATCTATATTTATATCTGTTGAGTAATACCAGGGGATGAAAAATACTCCGGAAAAATTATTTATTCTTTGATGATCTTATTTCAGAAATATGTTTTTACTTTTATATGCAGAATAATCTGAAGGAAATCGATTTATATAAAAAAAATCATATTATTCTATTTAAAAATTCGATATAATCTTAATAGAACCCAAGGTCAAATTTTTTGTATCAAAATATATTCTCGCAACCACGCAACCTCGAAACAATTGGATCTCGCTATCTTTCTTAGTTTAAGACATATTCAAGCGCATTAATTAAAATGTCTTAGTTTTATAGTTAGGACACCCTGTATTCCTACAGTATTATCTTTTTCCATTACTCTCTTTGTTACTCCCTTTCCATTCCCTTCTCTTTAACATACATACGTATGCTCGCACATACACACTTTTTCTCCAGCGCTCGCATATTTTGAAATTTATATAAATACATATATACACTATGTTATTAAAAAAATAACATAAAATTCTTATTACATTTTGTGTTCGCGATAAAAAGAGATCTGTAATACAGAACAAGACTTTTGTTGTAGTATCATACAGAAAGAATAATAATGATTGCCTTCAGTGACTATTTCCTTTGATTGAAATATACTTTTAGATTCATTAGAGATCTATAAAAATATCCCAATATGCGCTCACTTAACCATTATGTTTTATGAACGTAGCCAATAAAAGATATTTTAAAAGTTGCATGAATGCATCAATACAAACAATGCGGACATAGTTACGTATAATATAAAAATATAAATAAATAAATAAATAAATATGTAT
>NW_022639451.1:7709956-7715901 GCF_010583005.1 Odontomachus brunneus
ATATATATATATATATATATATATATATATATATATATATATAATTTGGATTAATGAGGGAGTCGGAAAATAGAACAACAAACTTTCTTTTATCACAATCTCTTTATTATTATTATTTTTATTGGCATTTAAAATTTCGGTGAAATTCAGAATTTCAAAAAAAATGAAAAAAAGAGTCGTAAGCCTCATACGATCGGCTGCCGCTCGTATCCAATTCCACTTTAGAGTCAGCTTCAAAAAGTCGAGTAAATCAGAAACACAACGTAAATTAAATAATCATAATTAAACTAATGACGATTGAATGCTACGAATAAAATGACATTCCGATATATACCGTATGTGCAACAGCCCTGTCTGATAATTTAATAATTTAATTATCTCACAGACTCGAGATGTTTTAAGAGCGTTGATTATCATAATTTTTCATTCGCCAGATCTAAACATCATTATTTCGGAGGCGACGATAGTTGTTGGTTGACAGCAAGTCTTTATCTGTCTTTATCTTTTCCGAAAGTGCCGATTGTTTCAACAATTTTCGCTTATTGCGTGCTTATCCGTGACCACGTCGTTACGTCTTAAACTGATGAGCAATACGACTTACATGTATCAGTGAGTAATCTACAAATCCATTTAAATGATTTTCTACCTTTTTAATCTGACTCTCGTCAGCATTATATTAATTATTACGTGCTTCTCTGAGCAAATCATATTTAAGAGTATGTCAGTACAAATAAATATCCTGTGCAATAAAGCAACAAACAGGTGGATATTGAATCAAAGTCAGAATACAAAAATCAGAATGCAAGCAGCGATATGTTCAAAGATATGTTTAAGTTATTTATTACACAGAATATTTCATATCCTAAGGAATGCTTGACGAAAACAGTGAAAATATAGAAATGTACCTTTTATATTGTAAGGTTACACAGTATGGTGAAATTCTTGATATATATATATATATATATATATATATATAAAATATATATCGGAATGTAAGTATAACACCCTGTACATGTTACACTGCACGTTATATTTTGTTACATTACGGCGATGTAAGTTATATTATTGTGTTTGTTGGGTGTAATTGAACTAAAAAATGAATTATATTCTAATTACCAAATAATATAAACTCAGTAATTGAATACTCATTAAATAATACTACAAATTAGCATAAATATCTCTTAATAGAACTTCAAAGATTTGTTTATAAATGTTAAATACAAATATATTTTTATTATTGGAATATGTTCAATTACTAGAATATTTGCCTTAATGTCTATATATATATTGTCTTTATAATATTATATTACGCGCGTTTCTACAAAAATAATAAATATAATTAGGAAATTAACTTAAAATATAAGACGCTAACGCCAATATAATGTATGGAAATACGTGTTAAAAGTATTAACATTAATAGTAAATATCTTAGCTTTCAAATTTCAGTATTTCTTTTATTGTGCAGTTCAATAAAATTTAAATAAATACACGGCTTAAGTTACAACAAATTTCTAATAGATTCATTTTACGAGAAAATTACCTTAACTTTTTGAATATGAAATAAATTACCTCACTTTAGAGCTAAACAATCGCCAAGAACGGAATATTTTGAATTTTCATAAGACAACCGGTAAAAGCAAAAAACTTGTTAAAACTTGAAACTAGTAGACAGAAATAAATAAAATCTTGTATATTATCGACGCTAAAATATGTAAAAAAAACCTAAATATAAATGCTTATTGTAACAATTGATAACTGTTGTTTGTATCGATGATCGAAGAGATTCGTCAAACGCATATTCTTAATATAAAAAGAATAGTTAAAACTAAAAAAATTACCGCGACATTATAAAACATTCATTTATTGCCCAGATAGCCAAACCTGCACGAGCAGATTTTACGCAGAGTCTGTCAACAGTGTCTGTTGACAGAATGGCAACAGACTGCACACAGAAACTGTTTTATCAGTCTCTGACGACAGATTGGTGACAGACTGCGCGCAGAGTCTGCCGACAGACTTAGACGGCAGATTGGTGGTAGACTGCGCGCAAAGCCTGTCGACAGACTGACGGCAGATTGCGCGCAGATTCTGTTTCCTAGATAGGCTATTTAATTCTATCAAGGGTCATATGTACGCTATTAAATAGGACAGTTTCATATACACACCATGTAAAACTGCTGTAGAGGAGTCAAGATAATTATATTGTGCAATAATTGTACACATATACACAATAAAAAACAATTTTTACTTTTTAAAATTTAATTGTATTACATATTTTTTTATAAAAAAGCAACAATAATAGAGAAATAATGAGTACAAGTATAGAATAGTATAACGGTTAAATGGCCATTTAAAGGCGTACATATGCCATCCTTAGTAAAAATTGTTCTCATAATTTTTCATACAATTTCTCATATTATTTTTTTTTTAATGTTATTATGTCATTAAATCTGAACGATTTAACCGTCATGCAATAAGTACTGAAGGCAGCAGCACCGAATAAAATATTAGTCTCGCTATGTAAATAACTTTTGCAGGATTTTGGTTTATTTGAAAATATATCATGCTTCGATTTTGATATAACTTAATCTGAACTGGACGATTGACCAAATTAATTCGCACATGTAAAAGTACAGTATTTTATTAGCATGATAGAAAAATGTCATTATCTGCTGTTTTATTACAGTAATTTTCTATACAGTCCTTGGTAGAAAATTAATTTCGAATTATCGTACAGGTCTCTCTTACATTATTTATACGCTAAACGGTTTTGTCTATATTTTGTGGTTTAAAAGGCGAACAAACTCTAAGATTTTTCTTCCTTAAACTTTAAGTGGGTAATATAAAGCACTTTTTATCAAGTTAGGAATTGGCGTAGTGTCTAAGGCGACGGACGATTATCCAAAAGATGTCTTCGGTTCAAGTTCGAATCTTACCAGAGAAAATCTTAAAAATTATGAAAAAATAATATAGAAAAACTTTTTTTTCATTGTATTTTACGAGTATTTATGAGTATTTATGAGAAAGCGCTTATTCTATAAGTAATTATGAAAAATTATGAGAAAATTTTCTACCAAAAATTTAATTGAAGAACCTACGAAACGACAGGATCTGCACACAATCTGCCGTCAGAGTCTGTCAGCAGGCTCTGCGCGCAATCTGCCACCAGTCTGTCGTCAGAGTCTGTTCGCAGACCCTGTCAGCAATCTGACGGCAGATTGGGGACGCAGATGACTATAGATCCTGCTCGAATTCGACAGATCCTGTCGCCAGTCTGCGCGCAGATTGCTTACTGGGAGGCTATCTAAAAGCATATAACGGCTTGTGTCCAATAGAGTTTGCGGTGCATGCGAGAAAATGGCCACCCATATTTTCACTACGTTTAGTTATAAAATTCTTTTGTTGAAAATGAGCAGAGTAAATAACGTCCAATATCATATATTTTTTTGTTACACTAGAACATTACGGGCGCGCGCTACGCGCGCGTTATTTACCATCTTTATCACTACAATGACCTTTTAAATTACCTTATTCTTACCCTTATTTTTGCCTAAATAATATGTTTCTCTCTTTGTCTGCCCTTTCTTTTTCCTCTTTCTCCTCTATCCTTCTATTCTCTATTCTTCTATTTTTATAATTTATATATTTTTTGTATTCTTTTTTTCATGAGCTAACCAACGCGATGACAGTTATTTGCCTGATAATTTTACAGGCGCAAACGACACGAAGCAAGCCGCAGCCCACATGAAGTGAGCTAAGCGAGAGAACCAATCAGCATCGCAGAAAAACCGCAACAATTAAATCTCTTACATGCCTTTTTTTAGAGTGAAACATTTTTTTATGCAACAAGATGCTGGCATTTTTGGTTTTACGATAGTAATTTAATAGCCACGTTGACTCACATTGTACGTTGTAAGTACTCACACAAGTGACATGTCACACACACAGGACCGCCGCCATTTTCTCACATGCAACCAGAAACCTTACACGACATACGTTCGAGGCCCTTGTTAGCAATCTAGTTTACCTACTTACTATAGACATCTGTGTATATAGTATCATATAGAGAAAAATTTAGTATTATATCAACGTAGTATATAGTGTTTATATATGACATATGACATCTGGCGTTTACAGCTTATTGATAATATGTTAAATAAAGAAATTCAATTATAGTTCTATTAAATATTTTAGAACATGGAGGGTAGTTAATTATACATCGCTTATTCGTTATATAGATTTGAACAACATTTTATTTTAAAAAACTTGTTGAACACGTGCGGATGGTAGTCTTTTTCGGTGTATTTAGTAACTACGTAATGATTGCATTAAAAAAAGAGAAATTTTATGTAAAAGATATAGATTAGGAAAGAATGTTGTACATTAAGAATGATACGCAACCATAAATTGTAGCTGGCATTTTTCATATCGCTATCCTTATGTATACATAATCGCTATCCTTATATATACATTTTATATATATCCGCATTATGATTCATAACTCGAAAAATCTTCCTCTCCCCTTCCCCCCAATCTATATTTGTTTCAAATATAGATTTATTGACGAATAGGAAGAATTCTGAGAAATTAAAAATAGCGCACTAGCGTTTTCGTAGTAGAAATTATTTAAAAAAAAAGAAAGAAAGAAAAATTCTTCCTGTCCTTTGCCTCTTATTCATATACAGAGTGTTTTATTTTAATGAACGCAATTGAATATTTTTTAAACTAAGTGAGATATAGAAATTATGTTTTGTCGTTATTGGTTGGAAGGGGAGAACACATTTCGATTTAAAAAATATAACCTTAGATCGCCCTATTTCATTTAGAATTTTTAAATAAAATTTAAATAAGATTTTTTAATATAAATCGTTTTTTTAGGTCACATTTTTTATAAAATATATATAAAAATACTGAAATGAGAGATATATCGTCGAAAATTGTGAATATTTTATATCTATATTTATATCTGTTGAGTAATACCAGGGGATGAAAAATACTCCGGAAAAATTATTTATTCTTTGATGATCTTATTTCAGAAATATGTTTTTACTTTTATATGCAGAATAATCTGAAGGAAATCGATTTATATAAAAAAAATCATATTATTCTATTTAAAAATTCGATATAATCTTAATAGAACCCAAGGTCAAATTTTTTGTATCAAAATATATTCTCGCAACCACGCAACCTCGAAACAATTGGATCTCGCTATCTTTCTTAGTTTAAGACATATTCAAGCGCATTAATTAAAATGTCTTAGTTTTATAGTTAGGACACCCTGTATTCCTACAGTATTATCTTTTTCCATTACTCTCTTTGTTACTCCCTTTCCATTCCCTTCTCTTTAACATACATACGTATGCTCGCACATACACACTTTTTCTCCAGCGCTCGCATATTTTGAAATTTATATAAATACATATATACACTATGTTATTAAAAAAATAACATAAAATTCTTATTACATTTTGTGTTCGCGATAAAAAGAGATCTGTAATACAGAACAAGACTTTTGTTGTAGTATCATACAGAAAGAATAATAATGATTGCCTTCAGTGACTATTTCCTTTGATTGAAATATACTTTTAGATTCATTAGAGATCTATAAAAATATCCCAATATGCGCTCACTTAACCATTATGTTTTATGAACGTAGCCAATAAAAGATATTTTAAAAGTTGCATGAATGCATCAATACAAACAATGCGGACATAGTTACGTATAATATAAAAATATAAATAAATAAATAAATAAATATGTATATATCCATCATATATATATATATATATATATATATATATATATATATATATATCCATCATAAGTAGAAAATAACGTTAAATATTAACAAAGTTGAATAATAATAGTGGAAAAGTGGAATAATGAAACCTAATTTGTTGCGTGCACATTTAATTAATTCTTAATATTTACAACATAAGATCGAT
>NW_022639451.1:7715911-7720628 GCF_010583005.1 Odontomachus brunneus
TACAAATAAATATCCTGTGCAATAAAGCAACAAACAGGTGGATATTGAATCAAAGTCAGAATACAAAAATCAGAATGCAAGCAGCGATATGTTCAAAGATATGTTTAAGTTATTTATTACACAGAATATTTCATATCCTAAGGAATGCTTGACGAAAACAGTGAAAATATAGAAATGTACCTTTTATATTGTAAGGTTACACAGTATGGTGAAATTCTTGATATATATATATATATATATATATATATATAAAATATATATCGGAATGTAAGTATAACACCCTGTACATGTTACACTGCACGTTATATTTTGTTACATTACGGCGATGTAAGTTATATTATTGTGTTTGTTGGGTGTAATTGAACTAAAAAATGAATTATATTCTAATTACCAAATAATATAAACTCAGTAATTGAATACTCATTAAATAATACTACAAATTAGCATAAATATCTCTTAATAGAACTTCAAAGATTTGTTTATAAATGTTAAATACAAATATATTTTTATTATTGGAATATGTTCAATTACTAGAATATTTGCCTTAATGTCTATATATATATTGTCTTTATAATATTATATTACGCGCGTTTCTACAAAAATAATAAATATAATTAGGAAATTAACTTAAAATATAAGACGCTAACGCCAATATAATGTATGGAAATACGTGTTAAAAGTATTAACATTAATAGTAAATATCTTAGCTTTCAAATTTCAGTATTTCTTTTATTGTGCAGTTCAATAAAATTTAAATAAATACACGGCTTAAGTTACAACAAATTTCTAATAGATTCATTTTACGAGAAAATTACCTTAACTTTTTGAATATGAAATAAATTACCTCACTTTAGAGCTAAACAATCGCCAAGAACGGAATATTTTGAATTTTCATAAGACAACCGGTAAAAGCAAAAAACTTGTTAAAACTTGAAACTAGTAGACAGAAATAAATAAAATCTTGTATATTATCGACGCTAAAATATGTAAAAAAAACCTAAATATAAATGCTTATTGTAACAATTGATAACTGTTGTTTGTATCGATGATCGAAGAGATTCGTCAAACGCATATTCTTAATATAAAAAGAATAGTTAAAACTAAAAAAATTACCGCGACATTATAAAACATTCATTTATTGCCCAGATAGCCAAACCTGCACGAGCAGATTTTACGCAGAGTCTGTCAACAGTGTCTGTTGACAGAATGGCAACAGACTGCACACAGAAACTGTTTTATCAGTCTCTGACGACAGATTGGTGACAGACTGCGCGCAGAGTCTGCCGACAGACTTAGACGGCAGATTGGTGGTAGACTGCGCGCAAAGCCTGTCGACAGACTGACGGCAGATTGCGCGCAGATTCTGTTTCCTAGATAGGCTATTTAATTCTATCAAGGGTCATATGTACGCTATTAAATAGGACAGTTTCATATACACACCATGTAAAACTGCTGTAGAGGAGTCAAGATAATTATATTGTGCAATAATTGTACACATATACACAATAAAAAACAATTTTTACTTTTTAAAATTTAATTGTATTACATATTTTTTTATAAAAAAGCAACAATAATAGAGAAATAATGAGTACAAGTATAGAATAGTATAACGGTTAAATGGCCATTTAAAGGCGTACATATGCCATCCTTAGTAAAAATTGTTCTCATAATTTTTCATACAATTTCTCATATTATTTTTTTTTTAATGTTATTATGTCATTAAATCTGAACGATTTAACCGTCATGCAATAAGTACTGAAGGCAGCAGCACCGAATAAAATATTAGTCTCGCTATGTAAATAACTTTTGCAGGATTTTGGTTTATTTGAAAATATATCATGCTTCGATTTTGATATAACTTAATCTGAACTGGACGATTGACCAAATTAATTCGCACATGTAAAAGTACAGTATTTTATTAGCATGATAGAAAAATGTCATTATCTGCTGTTTTATTACAGTAATTTTCTATACAGTCCTTGGTAGAAAATTAATTTCGAATTATCGTACAGGTCTCTCTTACATTATTTATACGCTAAACGGTTTTGTCTATATTTTGTGGTTTAAAAGGCGAACAAACTCTAAGATTTTTCTTCCTTAAACTTTAAGTGGGTAATATAAAGCACTTTTTATCAAGTTAGGAATTGGCGTAGTGTCTAAGGCGACGGACGATTATCCAAAAGATGTCTTCGGTTCAAGTTCGAATCTTACCAGAGAAAATCTTAAAAATTATGAAAAAATAATATAGAAAAACTTTTTTTTCATTGTATTTTACGAGTATTTATGAGTATTTATGAGAAAGCGCTTATTCTATAAGTAATTATGAAAAATTATGAGAAAATTTTCTACCAAAAATTTAATTGAAGAACCTACGAAACGACAGGATCTGCACACAATCTGCCGTCAGAGTCTGTCAGCAGGCTCTGCGCGCAATCTGCCACCAGTCTGTCGTCAGAGTCTGTTCGCAGACCCTGTCAGCAATCTGACGGCAGATTGGGGACGCAGATGACTATAGATCCTGCTCGAATTCGACAGATCCTGTCGCCAGTCTGCGCGCAGATTGCTTACTGGGAGGCTATCTAAAAGCATATAACGGCTTGTGTCCAATAGAGTTTGCGGTGCATGCGAGAAAATGGCCACCCATATTTTCACTACGTTTAGTTATAAAATTCTTTTGTTGAAAATGAGCAGAGTAAATAACGTCCAATATCATATATTTTTTTGTTACACTAGAACATTACGGGCGCGCGCTACGCGCGCGTTATTTACCATCTTTATCACTACAATGACCTTTTAAATTACCTTATTCTTACCCTTATTTTTGCCTAAATAATATGTTTCTCTCTTTGTCTGCCCTTTCTTTTTCCTCTTTCTCCTCTATCCTTCTATTCTCTATTCTTCTATTTTTATAATTTATATATTTTTTGTATTCTTTTTTTCATGAGCTAACCAACGCGATGACAGTTATTTGCCTGATAATTTTACAGGCGCAAACGACACGAAGCAAGCCGCAGCCCACATGAAGTGAGCTAAGCGAGAGAACCAATCAGCATCGCAGAAAAACCGCAACAATTAAATCTCTTACATGCCTTTTTTTAGAGTGAAACATTTTTTTATGCAACAAGATGCTGGCATTTTTGGTTTTACGATAGTAATTTAATAGCCACGTTGACTCACATTGTACGTTGTAAGTACTCACACAAGTGACATGTCACACACACAGGACCGCCGCCATTTTCTCACATGCAACCAGAAACCTTACACGACATACGTTCGAGGCCCTTGTTAGCAATCTAGTTTACCTACTTACTATAGACATCTGTGTATATAGTATCATATAGAGAAAAATTTAGTATTATATCAACGTAGTATATAGTGTTTATATATGACATATGACATCTGGCGTTTACAGCTTATTGATAATATGTTAAATAAAGAAATTCAATTATAGTTCTATTAAATATTTTAGAACATGGAGGGTAGTTAATTATACATCGCTTATTCGTTATATAGATTTGAACAACATTTTATTTTAAAAAACTTGTTGAACACGTGCGGATGGTAGTCTTTTTCGGTGTATTTAGTAACTACGTAATGATTGCATTAAAAAAAGAGAAATTTTATGTAAAAGATATAGATTAGGAAAGAATGTTGTACATTAAGAATGATACGCAACCATAAATTGTAGCTGGCATTTTTCATATCGCTATCCTTATGTATACATAATCGCTATCCTTATATATACATTTTATATATATCCGCATTATGATTCATAACTCGAAAAATCTTCCTCTCCCCTTCCCCCCAATCTATATTTGTTTCAAATATAGATTTATTGACGAATAGGAAGAATTCTGAGAAATTAAAAATAGCGCACTAGCGTTTTCGTAGTAGAAATTATTTAAAAAAAAAGAAAGAAAGAAAAATTCTTCCTGTCCTTTGCCTCTTATTCATATACAGAGTGTTTTATTTTAATGAACGCAATTGAATATTTTTTAAACTAAGTGAGATATAGAAATTATGTTTTGTCGTTATTGGTTGGAAGGGGAGAACACATTTCGATTTAAAAAATATAACCTTAGATCGCCCTATTTCATTTAGAATTTTTAAATAAAATTTAAATAAGATTTTTTAATATAAATCGTTTTTTTAGGTCACATTTTTTATAAAATATATATAAAAATACTGAAATGAGAGATATATCGTCGAAAATTGTGAATATTTTATATCTATATTTATATCTGTTGAGTAATACCAGGGGATGAAAAATACTCCGGAAAAATTATTTATTCTTTGATGATCTTATTTCAGAAATATGTTTTTACTTTTATATGCAGAATAATCTGAAGGAAATCGATTTATATAAAAAAAATCATATTATTCTATTTAAAAATTCGATATAATCTTAATAGAACCCAAGGTCAAATTTTTTGTATCAAAATATATTCTCGCAACCACGCAACCTCGAAACAATTGGATCTCGCTATCTTTCTTAGTTTAAGACATATTCAAGCGCATTAATTAAAATGTCTTAGTTTTATAGTTAGGACACCCTGTATTCCTACAGTATTATCTTTTTCCATTACTCTCTTTGTTACTCCCTTTCCATTCCCTTCTCTTTAACATACATACGTATGCTCGCACATACACACTTTTTCTCCAGCGCTCGCATATTTTGAAATTTATATAAATACATATATACACTATGTTATTAAAA